>NC_052616.1:40407528-40548915 GCF_016545825.1 Eucalyptus grandis
AAGCCAAAGTGCGAGTACCGAAAAAAAAAAAAACAAAAAACAAAACAAAACAAAACAAAAGTCACTCCAAATATATCTAGGAAACGAATTAGCTAATAAATTGGGAATTTACTATTCGAGCAGAAATCTACTCATAAATTTATTTTACAAAAAAAAAAATCACCTTTTTAAAAGTGGGATCTGAGAAGCCCTAGAGTTAAAGGAAATAAAATAAAATTACAATCTCGATTTCTTTGTGTTGTGTCAAAAAATAAAAGTAAATATCATAAAAATTCTCGAATTGATATATTTGTATCATATTTACTCTAAATTAAAATTCGAGTCTAGAAATAGAGCTCTCAAGCATAATACAAACGAAATTCAGTTGTGGCTGGTCAATCTACTTTTTATGCCAACGCAAAGTGAATGAGCCTTTCATTGATTAGGTGCTCTGACAAGGGGAAACCCTTAGGCAAAATAAAAAATCAATAATCAAAGCAGTTAAAATAAATAAAGCAGGAGTAAAATAAAAACCTGAGCCGCATCTGATAAAATGACATAAGGCCTCGATATCGAGCTTCAAGATGAGACCCTGCGAGTAGTGAATGGGAAGTCTGTGCAAGACTTTTGAGATATACTAATGTATTAAGGGATATATATATATATAACATCCCGATCGCGTGTGGGGCCATAGTAAGAATGTTGTTCTAACGCCCAACCTCATGTGGGGCCACAGCAAGAATGTTGTTCTGATGCCCAACCTCGTGTGGGGCCACAATGAGGACGCTCTTCTGTTCAAAGGTGGAGAGTGTGACCGGCCTGAGCGGCGGTCCTCGGATGTGCGCAAGGAAATGCTCCTTATCTTATCCCACATCACCTAGGGAAGGAGTCCTGGGCTAAGTTATAAGGTTTGAGTCCCTTTAATTTGTGTAATGCGTTTTAAAGCCATGAGGGAAAAGACCGTGGCTGGGATGGCGGTTCGTCCGCACCAGGGCAGATAACCCAAAGCGGACAATATTACACAGTGGAGCCTAGGATGTTACAAGTGGTATCGGAGCCGACTCCCGACCGCGTGTGAGGCCACATCAAGCATGCTGTTCTGACTTCCGACCTCATGTTGGGCCACAACGAGGACGCTCTTTTGTTAAGAGGTGGAGAGTGTGACGGCCCAAGCGACGGTCCTCGAACGTGCGCAAGGAAGGGGTCTCTCTCTTCTCTTGTCCCACATTGCCTAGAGGGGACGGTCTTGGTTAACTTATAAGGCTTGGTCCCTCTAATCTGTGTAACACATTTTAAAGCTGTGAGGGAAAAGACTGTGGCTGGGATGGCGGTTCGTCCATGCCAAGGCGGGTGACCTAAAGCAGACAATATTACACAGTGGGGCCCGGGATGTTATAATAAATATGCAGACACAACTTGTCAAAATAAGTTGCTTTCCTAAAAATCGTTCTTGTAATTACGAAAATTTAGCGTAATGTAATCTAAATGTAATCCTTGGAGAATAATACAAATATAATGGACATGAATCTAAATTTCCCCAAATAAACCCCTAAACATATTTTTTTTTTTTTTGTGATTTTTTTAAATGAAGACACAATCTAAATTACTAACATGCAAGTTGTAATTACTTTATTTTTATAATTTTCATTGCATATGATCCATGCAAGAATTTACACTAATTCAAGGAAAATCCACATTGCTTGCTACTTGAATTTAAATCACCATCCATTGTCTTTTATTTTTTTAGCCACAACTTGAAAAATAATGATGAGTTTCGTTCACTTCACCGGCAAGTCAAACAGATCTCCAAATTAAATCTCTCTGGCCAACCTCCACTGCTTTGTCATAATATGAAGTTGTGGATGTGGATCACCACCCATCAAGAGATGCCATGGAATCTGCCAAACTCATAATCAAAACCTTATTTTCTAGAGCAAGCCCAAGTCCTCCCCTTGAAACTTCGAAATTTACTTCAAATGGACATTAATCAATCAATCTCATTTAATACATAAATTGATTTTGTTAAGAAGTATAGTAAGGGAGAATCTAAAACCATGCCCTACCAAAGTGCTTGTCACAATCTACAAGATCTCAAGCTTTGATTAACAAGGCTAGATTTGAGACTAAATAAAATTTGTGATTTTTATTGACATAAAAGAAGGTTCAAGCCAGAATTGTCAATCACGGTAAACTTTGCTTTTTTTTTTTTTTTTTTTTTTTTTAAGTAGCCCTTTAATAAGTTTACCATGTGTTGATAATGATTGAAAATCAGTAAAAATAAGAAATGCTATCCAAAGATAGCTACCCTCTCACACCCCTGGTCCAAACGCGCCCCTGTAGTGATTGAGAAAATCGCACCGCCACCAATCAAAACAATGAAACGAGAGACCAGAGAAGCTGTCGACAATCACGGACCGGACCCCCTCCCCTCCCCCAACGTGGGAGCGGACTATCCCAAAGAAGAAAAGAGAAAGAAAGATAAGGTAGCGCATGAGAACACTTTTGTTTCTCATGGTTTCTGTTTTTTTGTTCCTCGGAACAAAAAAAAGAATAGAATCTTGTTTGGTAATGCCACATTATTATTTTGTTCCGGGAATAAAAACTTAGCCCGAGAATGGTTTGGAAATAGAAACAAGAAGCAAAAAAAGTTGCTTCTTGTTCCTAGAAACAACTTCTAGAAACAAGCTGATTTTCTTTTTAAATTTTCTTTTATTTTTTTTTTGCCGCGACCACCGTCAACTGCGCGGAGCCACCGCCAACTGCCGCCGCCACCGATCGCCGCCGCGGCGCCACCACCGGTCGCCGTCGCCGCCGCCGGTCGGCCGGTCGTTGCCCTCCGGTCGCCCGGTCGGCGCGGCGGCGAGGCGCGGGCGGCGACGGGCGACGATCCGTTAGCAAGAATAAAAAATGAATAAAAACAAAAAGAAATTGTTGCGTTACCAAACGAATTTCTATTCTTTTTCTATTCCAAGAGTAGAAATTTTGTGTCGTTACCAAATTTGTTCTTTTACTCAAAAATTGTTCTCCGGAGCAGAAATAGAAAATAACTATTTTTGAAGAAAAACTCTTCCACTGGAACAGAAGCGTTGTCATGCGCGGCTTAAGTCTTCCCATGACGGAAAAAAAAAGTTGTTTGAAAAGAAGATTAATTTGAAAATAAATAAATTAATTCGTCTGTCCTCCAGAAAAGGGCAAAAAAGGAAATAAACCAAAAACAATAACGACGTACGAAAATGAAAACGAAACAAAGCAAACCCAACCCCATGACCAAAGCAAGACTTGCAGCGGGATGACCGACTCTTCCCTCCCTCCTTCCTATCCTCCCTCTCCCCCACCAAAAATAAAAAAATATAAAAATATAAAAAAAAATCCGGGATCCGTCTTTTTATCGCTGAATGAATATACCAGAATGGCCCTGGCACGTCCATCGGAATTTGCCAAGCAAGCGCTCACCATAATTCGGTAAACGAAAGAAAATTGCCATTCAATCTTGCAGTCGGTCAAACATCTCGTGCTCGTTATACGCCCATCATTTCCACGGCTTTTGCCGGTACGTCCTTTCTCACGCTGCCCACCTTTTTCTTCTCTCTGTTGTTGTGCTTTTAACCATGCCAAGCTACTTTTGCCAGCCAATGCCCTATTTCTTTTATTTTTCCTAATTTTTTATTAAACTTTTTAATGATTTTTTTTTAAGTGGCTCTTTAGAAAACCTACCTCTGTGAGTACCTGATTCACGTCGTGATCCCTTCATTTTATTTTTTTTTGCTTGCTTATGGACTCATGCTATGTGCGATTTCTATTCTAGAAATTAATTTTTAGCCAGAAATAGACTTTTATACGTGTTTGATGATAATATAAATTTTTTATTCTTGAAATAAAAATTCGCTTGATAACGACACAAAATTTCTTCTTTCGGGGTGGTTGAAGGTAGTGCAATAGGAGGTGGCCGAGCGAAGGACAATAGCCGGAACGGGAGGTGGCAAGCGGTGGGTAGGCGGCCAGCTAGTAGCTAGGATGAGCGATAAGAAGAGATTTTATTCCTAATTTTTGTTCTAAAAATAGAAAAAAAAAATTACTTTTCATTTCTATTAGAAACTTATTTATAAACCAAAAAATTGTTCTAGAAGTAAAAAATAAAATCGCCTTACCGAGACGAATTTCTATTCCAAAGGTATTCTCTCGAAAAAAAGAAAAATAAAAGAATAAAAATTATAGAACGATTATCATGCACTCTCTTGATAGATCTATTTCTGTTTTATGCATTTCAATGTTGATAATGGGCATTGCTTCGTTCTTTCCATGAAGAAATCTTCCACATGTCAACTTCATGTGTAAATTTCAATTGCTTAAGTTTAAAGAAAGTCAAGATGCGAGCACTACCAAAAAAAAAAAAAAAAAGACAAAAGAAAGTCTCTCCAAATAAATCTAGGAAACAAATTAACTAATTAAAGTGGAGAATTTCCTTTTCAAGTAAATCTAATAAAAAAACTATGTCAAAATATCACTTAATTTGAAAAAGATACTAGACTTAAGGAAGTAAAATAAAATTCTAATCTCGATTTGTCTGTGCCCAAAAAAAAAAGCATAGCTGGGGACCGAAAATGAAATCATGGAGAATACAAGGGCTAGTACTGTAATTTCCTCAATATTTTATTTCCTTTGAGAACGACTTACAGATTGGGCGTTCGCCAAAGTCAAGTCAACAAGAGGCAGAGACCACCGGGGGCCAAAAAGCTATGCGTACTGTGTTACGCCATTTTAGAGTTGACGAAGACTCGAATTGGTTTGCTTTTCTTATGTGAAAAACAGTGGGGAAAGTTCTAGGAAGATAGGTCCGAAGCGTAATATAAACGAACTTCGGTGGGGGTAAAGTGAACGAGCCTTTCTTGTTCAGGTGCTACGAGAGAGGAAACCCTCAGAAGAAAATACTTGTGAGAATGAACATGGGAAACCGGTCGGAGGCAGGAACGAGCGGTGGTGAGCCGTCGGCGATTGACTATGACGTCTTCCTGAGTTTCAGGGGGCCGGACACTCGCCAAGGCTTCACAGATTGTCTTTATCACCAAATGCAAGAAGCAAACATCCGTGTTTTCCTCGACGAGGAAGAGCTCCATGTCGGTAAAGAAATAGCTGATGAGCTACCGGTAGCCATTGAAAAGTCGAAGATCTACATACCCATCTTCTCTAAAGGTTATGCTTCGAGCGCGTGGTGCCTTCGCGAGCTCGCGCACATGGTGAATTGCAAGAAATCCAAACCATCCGAGAAGGAGATTATGCCGATTTTCTACGACGTTAAGCCTCGCGATGTTAAGCTTAAGTCTCAATGGTACGTCAACGCTTTGGAGGAGCATGAAGAGAAGTTCGGTCGCGAGACGAGGCAAAAGTGGGAGGATGCCCTCAAAAGTATAGCCCAAATCAAAGGATGGGAGTTGAAAAAGCAAGGGTATGCACGGATCCTGAAGCACTCCATTAACTTTTGCTTTGGACTTTCATTAATTATATGCCCAAACTTGGATGGATTCTCGTTTAAGTTGTTTGAAATTGAATGAATACCATGTTTGTTTTCAAATTTATTTTCGATAACCGAATCAATTATGTCATTCACCGAAGTCAAATGAAGCAAAAACCGGGTAAGCAAGTGGTGGGAGATGTGTTAATAAATTCAAGGATGTATTTTTGTGTTTTTGTTTTTTTTTTTAATTCTTTCGTTACTTTAGCACTCCAATTTTTTTTTTTTTTTTTTTTTTTTCGGTCGAAACTTTAGCTCTCAATTTGGTGGGTTAGCTTTTTCATGTACCTTGCTTCTAACTATCTTAAGTGTGAAAACTTTCAATACATTTCTTCTTAGCTCTTATCCTAGCTACCAAGACTGCCTTAAAAAGGGATTAGGAATCAATTAGCAATGCCTTGCTTCCTTTAACATGGGAAAATGCCTACATCTAATAGTTTATTCTTTGAATGATAGACAAGAGGGCATTCTTTCATTGATAGATCTAATTTTATACATCTTTGTGTTTGTAAATTGTGGATCACATCCGTAAAAGTTACCTTCTCTCTCCTTATCGATAGATTTTTACATGGAATTAGAGAAAGTGTCCTATCCATCTATGTCAAAGTGTTACCATTTCGGAAGCAAATAAATAAATAAAAAAGGTCATAATTTTCTGTATGTGATTATTCGTTTAAATCACTGGGAATTCGTGTTCTAAACGCACATAAAAATGTCTTCCCATCGGTTGCACTAGCCGATTAAATAAGTGGCACTAGCCATGTTGGTTGCAACCACATGTTGAGTGTCCTGAGGTCATCTTTTACAATATCAACTTAGTTAACTCACTAGTGTGGCAGGCATTGGAAATTCATTCAATCGGTGCTACAAGAGATTGTGATGAAGCTGAAGACAAAAGACAAATACGTTACCGAGCATTTAGTTGGAATGGACGATCCAGTGGAAGCCGTTCTGAAGTTGTTGGACATGGACTCCGAGGGCTTGCGCTTTGTGCTAATCCATGGAATGGGTGGAATTGGTAAAACGACTCTTGCTAAGGTTGTGTTCAACAAACTAAATTCCCTCTTTAGTCATTGCTGCTTCTTGGGAAATGTTCGAGAGTTGTCGATCAACTTTGGCCTCATAAATTTACAAAAACAGCTATTGTCTAACACGTTGGGTTTAGCCTTTCAAGACAAACTATACAATGTTGACGATGGGATCAAGGTGATTAGGCAGCGACTTTCTTATAGGAAACTCTTCATCATTCTCGATGATGTGGATGATGAGGAGCAACTCGAGAAACTAGCCATTAAGCACATTTCATTTGGCTCGGGAAGCAGAGTTATTTTGACAACTAGGAATAGAAGCATCATAGAAGCCAACCAAATTTTGAAGTATGAATTGAAGCCGTTGGATTCCATTCAATCACTTGAGCTTTTCAGTAGACATGCTTTTGGAAGTAATCCT
Source organism: Eucalyptus grandis (assembly GCF_016545825.1). NCBI lineage: Eukaryota > Viridiplantae > Streptophyta > Magnoliopsida > Myrtales > Myrtaceae > Eucalyptus > Eucalyptus grandis. The sequence goes on from NC_052616.1 coordinate 40,414,466, forward strand.
CCTCCAGATAATTATGTTGGTCTTTCGAAAGAAGTAGTTTCTATGACTGGGGGGCTTCCCTTGGCTCTCGAAGTCATAGGCTCATTACTTCATTGGCAAAACAAAGCATCATGGATAGATGTGCTGGACAATTTGAGGGAAATACCTCCTGAGAAGGTCCAAGACAAGCTGAAGATCAGCTACAATGCCCTAAGTCTTGAGCAAAAACAGATCTTTCTCGATATCGCTTGTCTATTTGTGAACGAAGACAAGACGAATGCATTCTTCATGTGGAAAGATTGTAGATTTTTCCCAGATTATTCGATTCAAGTCCTTGTTTATAGGTCCCTGATAAAGATAACTGATGATAACAAATTATGGATGCATGACCAATTGAGATATCTCGGGAGGAAAATTGTTCGTGGAGATATGAAGATAATGGATCCAAGAAACCAGAGTAGGTTGTGGATTCCTGAGATGGCCAATAAAATCATAAGAACAAAGGAGGTAAAACGATATGCTTGGCCACTGAATTCTAGATTTCTCAATATTTTATTTATCAATAAGGAGCCCTTTTCAATAGAGAGAATTTGAAAACAATTTTCATTTACTCTTATGCTACTTTACCATTGAATGGCAGAGAAAGGAGGCCATTGAAGCAATCTGCTTAGATGGATTTGAATCGGGAACCTATACGAGCAAGGAGTTTTCAAGGCTTCCAAATATAAGGTTCCTTAGATTATTTAGGAAACAATTAGATGGAGACTTTGATAATCAACTTTCAGAGTTAAGACACATGGCCTGGTATTATTGTCCTCCAGAGTTGTTGGCCATCAATTTCCATCTAAGCAATCTTGTAGTTCTCGAGCTGTGTTGCAGTTCCATCATGGATGACTGGGCTGGATGGAGTGAAATCAAGGTATCATCCGTCGCTATATTTATTTATCTCCATTAAATTGTCTCACACAGTTTTTCTATTTTTAATTAAAATCAACTATACCATAACTATAAAGGCAATAACATGTTGTAAATAAAATGGCTCACAAATCGATTAATCAAGGCCATTCCACGAGTAAAACTAAGCTGACTAAGATGGTCTTGTACCATTAAATTAGATTGTATTGAATTAATAAATAGGTCGATATATGTGGATCAGGTTAGATAGGTGTTAGTTCTAAATAAACGATTTATATGGGTTAAATGAGGAAAATGAGTCAACCCAATTACATCTAAGTTTCAGCACAACCATTTATTGGCTCTAAATTAGCACGGAATTTTCCCTTTACTCTCTTTAGCTATATTTAATAGGTTGCCAAGAAGCTTAAAGTTCTGGATCTCACATGTTGTGAAGAGATAACCAAGACTCCAGACTTCTCTCATTATACGAGCTTAGAGAGATTGATCCTTCAAGGTTGCAGTCGACTGATTGAGGTTGATGGTTCCCTCGAAAAGCTTAAGTGCCTGATTTACTTCAACGCGGAAGGGTGTACAAGTCTTAGGGAGTTGCCCGAAGGAATTGGAGGGTTAGAGAAGCTCAAGTACTTGTACTTAGCCGATTGCAGAAAGTTGAGGAAGCTTCCTGAATCCTTTGCAAGACTGACATCACTGGTAGAGTTGGATCTCTCGTTTACGGCTATCTCAAGATTACCCAACTCCATTGGTAACCACAAGTGCTTGTCAACACTTAGATTGCAGGCTACAAAAATCAGACAACTTCCTAGTTCTATTGGGAACCTACAAGAACTTAAGTCTCTCGTTCTATCATCTACTAAAATGCAAAAACTCCCCATGTCGATTGGGAACTTGGAATCGCTACTCAAGTTGGATATCTGGAACACGAAATGTCTTCGGTTACCTAAATCTCTTGGAGACCTAAGTAGATTAAAAGTCATCAACATTTCATTTTCTTTGATAAGGGAGTTACCGCGAAGCATTGTCACACTAAAGGAGTTGGAAGAGCTACATGCTGGGCTTTGCCCATCTCTAAAAGACATTCCCGAGGACATTTGGAAATTATCACTTTTGAGAGTTCTTAACTTGGAATCTAGCCCTATTAGAAGTGTTCCTTTGACGATTAATCTACTTCCTCACTTAGAGATATTAAGATTACATCGTTGTAGTGGACTTGAACTCTTGCCTGAGCTTCCCACAAGTTTGAAAAGTCTAAGCTTTGGATCAAAGTCGCTACGGTGGGTCTCAGATCTCTCAAACCTAACTCAATTGGTGGAGTTGAGATATAGTGGTCATGATGAGAACTACCATCCTTTGTTCTTCCAAGATGGTCCTTGCCGACAATCCCTCGAGTTCCTTCAACTATCTATGTCAACATTGTCACTCGAAAATCATACGTCATCAACCACTTTGTCATTTTGTCATAACTTCAGAAAATTAACACGTTTAAGTATTCATTACTGCCTTTGGAAGGAAGTTCAACTCGATGGGCTCGAACAGTTAATTGAATTTGATGTGGCAGGGTTAAAACTCCTGCAAGGATTTGCCGGTCTTTCGAGTTTGAAGAGGTTGAAGATGCTAAGTATGTCCAATTGCCCAAATCTAACTGCGATCCAAGGTCTTGGTTCGCTGGAGTCATTGGAGCATTTGGGAATACACCAGTGTCCTAAGATTGAAAGTCTAGATAATCTATTCGATTTGAAAAAGCTGGAGTCCTTGGTGGTTGTATATTGTGAAGAGCTTCTGGCAGTTAAAGGCCTCGATGAACTGGAGACTCTCAAATACCTAGACTTTACTGGTTGCAGATCATTGAAAATACCAGACTTTTGCCTTCTATGTGTTAATGGCTGGGAAAAAAGGAAGGAAAAGAGATTAATTAATGTGATACTGCGAATAGAAGACTGTGTCTGGGAAAAAGGAGTAGAGAATGAGGAGTGTGAGACTGCCCAAAATTCTTCTGGGGGTATTCAAGTGACGAAGTGGCTTTTGGAGTGCTTGTCATAATTCGGTGTGTTGTCCTTAGACACTCCACGCATATTAGTTCGATCAAGTGGCGGTCAATCAATCACGATATTTAGTGACATTTTGGTTCCGTCGTTTATCTTAGATTGCGTCGCATGTTTTTGTCTTTTTCATGTAATTTTTGTAGTATTTCCGACAATGTTTTCACCGCCAAGAAAGGCATGTACTTATTTTCTGCATTGTAGCATTTTTTTTTCTTTTTTTTTTAATGATTTGAATTGTCCAAATTCTTCTAAAGGCTAAAATTTAAAATCCAGCTGATGAGATTTTTTGCAGCTGAGGACAGAGAAGAAAATAGCAACACCACTATTTCTACCTCTTATAACATATTTACGTACTATTTGCTTTATATTGATCTTAGTGGCTAATGTAAGTTTGGTGAATATTATATTTAACACCTTTTTCACGTTGATTATAGACTGAATATATCTAATAGACGCAAACTCTTGGGGTCGCAATTCTTATTTAGAAACAATTAACTTTTGATTTACATCTTCACTTTTTTTCTAGAAAAATATTTTTCACTTGCAGTACATAAGCAAAACCAAGATCAATATCACTTATGTCAATCCTATCTAATTCGTAACTTCTTTCTTTATTGCATTTTTATTAGAATATGGCAAGACAGACCTTTAATTATCGCGCTTTCCTCATAATGTCATTTATGCATGTTGACCATTCCCAAAAACGTAGGGAGTTCATTCATGGCAAGACGTGATTGACGAGATTAACTGCTCAATTAAATGATTACCGAAAACAAGCAATACACGAGATTGTATACCCATGTCTAACGGATCTCCAAATCGTTGAAGGGGAATTCTGTCGATGGTTGATGGACAACTTCGATCCAATCTTGGGAGAGAAATAAGAATGAACAATGAAAGGATTCGAGTTGCGGCTAGTAGGTTCACGAGGATTCTCGTCCTGAGATTTAAGGAGCCAAATCTCATGGAATGTGAGGGAATCGAATTCCTTGACCGTAACTACAACATCATGATCAATCATTTGGAAGAAATTCTACTACAAACCTGCAACTCCGTGCTCTTGCTATAGACAATATTAAGAGGACTTTGATGCTGCTAGCCACCAGCAATCTTATTATACTTTTTGACAGCTTTGTTTTGCCCAATGGGTATCTCCACTTTATGCGTGATTTAACCAAGAGAAACAAACTATGCAGATTTGGTATGAAAGGCTCTGAATGAAACAAATTGGAGCATCGGAATTGTGGGGGCCATTGGCCACTCCACATGACAGACAGAAAATATTATGAGGTCGACTCGCCGGACAAACACTAACAAGTTAGGGAAGAGAATGGTCTAGCAACAAAGTATGCCCGGATATTCCACTGTAACAATCACATAAATTGATTACTTTTCGCATTTCTTTATAAGGTTCAGGTACTAATAAAACAAACCATATGAAATTGTGGAAGTCATACATCTCGTTAGGCAGAAGTTACGTGAGATTTGTATTGAAGCGTGCATCATTAAAATGCATGAATGCCCTCCACTTTTATGCAAATTTTTTCATCAAACTATCAATATCAATTCATAGGATTTACACACGAAGCTGAGCAAAATCTGCCCCGCCTCCTTTGTCAATTATCTTCAATCCAATTGTTCGCCCACTCAAAACGTACTTGGGCAATTTGTACTTCGTACCTGCGACAAGCAACGTCGCATGGATTAGATGTTGGACAGGACAATAGTAGATGGAAAAGATTTCTAGGTGGTGGCGGGCGAGAAGCGGGCAGGGGACTGGGAGAATAGATGGATTATAGCACCTCTTTCATCATAGCATGTTGTCAAGTCAGCTCTCTGAACAATCACGCCAGCACTATCCAGAATTGCTTGGGCAAGTATTAGACCTGCGTCTGCTGATGCCTGCAGAGCATCCCCATATCTCTAAAAACCAGAATTAAATTGCTTGATAAGTCTACAACAGAAATATGGAGAGAGAGAGAGAGAGAGAGAGAGAGAGAGAGAGAGAGAGGTTGATTTATGGTGCAGATACTGCCAATCTAGTTTTACAGCACATATTTTGCGCCTATTTTTCAGAAATATTTTAGCTGGAGCACAAGCTCCAGCCTAATCTTCTGTGCATTTCCAGTAGTGAAACTTTTAAAGAGACTGAAGATGGTGAAGGAGCTGACGTGAATTGGGATATCAATATCTTAATGACTCAAACTCTCTCTCTCTCTCTCTCACAAGTTGCTATGAAGGTCTCTTAATTGTAGATAAGGAAGATTGACGTGCAATGCTTCTGAAATCCCACAAGCGTCACGTGAAAATATATCTGGCCAACGCCCAAGGTCAAGGCCAATTCGATAATTGGATTGAAATATTATTTTCTTTTTTAAAATCTAGTTCGCTCAAACTATTTGAAAAGATAATAGGCAATTAATTGTTTATACTCATGCCATCATGAAAAGAAATTTTTATTCTTCAGTTTTGGTGATTCACAAGATGAAACCATAAATTAAAATTGATAACCTTCTACAAGCATATTGAAAAGAGGATGCTAGATAAGATAATATCTTGTTGGAAGTGATCAAGCATTTATATAGTGAAATTGATGAGAGAGATGGTAAAAAAAAGGAAACAAGCTAGTTTTCTTCGTTAAATAGTATAAGAAAGGAATCAAATGGAGAGAGAGAGAGAGAGAGAGTCATTTCACTAGAAAAAAAAAAGAGAAAAAAGAGTGTCTAGCGAATGTGAAGGTGGAAATATGCTCCTCATAAACCTTTGATGAAATTTAACTTTCATAGGCAGTCATTACAACTCCTAACTTGCTTTTGTAACGTGAAATATAGCTAATTTTATATTAATTAAGCTAGTATAAGACAAAAAGATAATAAGAAATTAATAAGACAATTCAATAACTGAAAAAAAAGAACTCCGTGCTGCCGCAGTTGAATTTGAAGTTGGTTTTCATCTTTGTATGGAAACATTAATCACATTGCGAAACTGGCGCAAACTTATACCCCAATGTGGATAGTCGGTCAACAAAAAATTACAAAGCGTTGTTAGGATTGCAAAGAATCGGGACTCATGGCAAATTAGTTTTGCCTACAAGCAGAGTTGAAGTAGCCTAAGCCTATTGTTATGCACGACATGCTTGGTAGTTTTCGAGCACTTCCACAATTTGAAAACAATCTCAGTATAGTCATATCAACAGGCTATCAATAATTAATGTCAGCCGACAATATTGGTAGCAAGTTATTTTTCTGACTTACTAAAAACCTTTCATTTTTCGGGTGGCCTGTTGACATTCAACACACGCCGCATCTTCTAGCTTAACGCTAGGATCACACGTCAGGCGTTGGACATAAAGCATTGGTCTAAGCAACTTGAAGTATCCGCGACATTTTATTGGACGAGCTTCGTCCAATTGCTATTCCTAATTCAAAGTCATTTCAATGCTTCACAAACGAGCAGTAAAAACATAGGTAACTCGTTGCGTTCCTGAGTTAAAGTAGAGCAACGTCACTAATTACCAACTTCCGGTGTCAAAAGTGAAGTGACCATCGTTACTCAAATCTCATCCCTCCATCTCTAGCCATAAAAGGCAATTGCAATCCTGGAGTGCTGCATCCCACTAAACCCTCCCAAGCTTGAAGTGCGCATAGACGAGTCTAGCCACGCAGTTCCTATTTCGATCTCGGCCAATATAGACCTCACCCGATTTTATACGTGTTTCACCGAAAAGGTGACAAATGTAGTATAGAGATGGAAATTGTTGGATTTCTGCGAATGTGGATTTTTTGTTGCTTTTTTATGGGAAAGTAAATGGTTTTTGAAAGTAAAGATATCTAAAGTGTGATTACTAGCAAATTTTTTTTTTTAATTGAACGATTACTAGCAAATTAAAGGGTACGAGAATGATACAAATGCAGTAAATTGAAACCACTGAAGAGCAAATATGCCGGAATAAAGAGAAGTAAGTGTGTTGACGTCTGAATTTTTACCGGCAAATTGAACATTGGAGTTTTGTTAAAATTTGATAAAGATAATAAATGATAATAAATTAAGCACCCAGCCCATCGGGTCACTAATCCAGCCCATCCATAAAGCCCGATCACTTTAGCTCCAGTTGGGCTCGGCCCGCCAAACTCTCTCTCCGCCGTTCTCTCTCGGTTGCTTCGCCATCTTCCTTTCTATGGAGCCGTCTTCCTTCTCCGCAACCACAACCTCCATGGACGAAGCTCCTGTCGCTTCGTCCCTGCCGCAGTCTCAAGCTCAACAGCAGGAACTGATCCATGATTCGCTCCACGTGCGACCGGTACTACTAGGATCTTCCTAAACGAAGTCGAAATCACTCATTCTGACATTGTCTCTGTTACATCTTCGAGGTGTCAGGAAGTTTTTCTTAGCTATTGATCCAATGCGGCCAAATGGATAATGCACGGTGACTGTTTAATTGACACGTGATAATAATCATCTGTTGGTGTCTTCCTCGGCTTTATTCAAGGATTATTCAAGGATTTTGGTCTATCATTAACTGTGGATTTGCATGCTGAGTGTTTTGGTGGACGCGATGAGCTAGAGGGGAACAAAATTTCCTCTTCCCTATTCCATGGAGACCACAGAGACCAAAGATGAACATTGGCAAATATAATAGAAAATTGAGTAGGGACGATATAATCCCTGATTCCAGAACCCTTGTAGTGAAGTGATCTGGTGATTTGGTTAAGCTAAAATTTGAGTACACCAGCCGTTTTGCTTGATCTTGCTTAGTTGGGAATTTGGAACAAGTTACCGCCTGAGGTCGGGAAATATTTGCTTGTCGTTATTTGATGATTTTTCATGTTGAGGATCACTTGCTAAAGCTGTGACAAAGAAGAACGAGCTGCCTTATTCGAGAGACCAACACGCATCTCATGAGGTTAGAGTTTAAGCATGGGTCTTGAGCAACTTGAAGCGACAAGAAGTTTCCCTCAAGACTTGTCATCCCGCACAATCATTTCAACAACAAGGGAAGTTTGTTTCATCGCTCCCTCACTAATAATTAACACAAATGTGTGCTCTACCTAAGCTTTGCTGAGTGAAATCTGCTTTGGACATGAATTTGCTTGGAAAATGAGTTGGGAAATTCAGATGAAATGTGTTTGAGAGATGGTTAAGTTCATCAAACAGAGTTGGGTTATGCATTTGATCAGACATATCATTCCGAAACACCTAGTATAGCAATTTCTCTTTAGTCCTTATAGAACACACAAATGTTTGTTCTATCTATATCTCCAAAGACATGGTACACCCACTCCAAAGTACTCTTTCACGATTGTAATTCCGAAGGATAAGTGCATTAAAAGTTCTAAAACTTATAAAAAAAATGCAATTTAACCTTAAAACTTTCAAAAAGTGCAATTAAGTCTCACAAAAGTGTAATGAAGTCTTAAAAATTTCAGAAAATACAATCAAATTCTAAAACTTACCAAATTGGTCAAATCAAGTCTTTTCATTGATTACACTTTTTAATTGTAGAACTCAATTGCACTTCATGACAACTTTTAGGACTCCATTGTACTTTTTAAAAGATTTAGGACTTAATTATACTTTTTGAAAATTTTAAAACTCAATCATATTTTCATAATAAGTTTTAGAACTTAATTACACTTTTTGAAATTTTTAAGACTCAATTGTATTTTCATAATAAGTTTTAGGACTTCCAATATATTTATTCCTAATTCCGAAGGCCCCTCTAAAAAAATAATTTTTTTTCCTTCCTTTTTTGTAACTCATGCACTTATATAATTGGGACGCTAAAATTGGAAATCGATTGTGCCAAGAAGATTCACAATGTGTATCAATTCAAATGCGCGTTAGATAAAAGATTGGAAAAGCTATGAACAAAAAGGAAGATTGGACATTTCAAATCGCTAACTCAGCTGCCATCTTTGAATTGTGAAAGACAGAAGTCGCTCAGAAATTGTCTAAATAGGTCGTTTGCCGACTCTTAGCAGAAAATGTCCATGAAAAGCTAATTGTTTAAAAAATTCAGACCAAAAGTAGGGGGACATTTTGGCAGTACTTTTTTTTTTTTTTTTGAGCAAATGGCAGTACTTCATGAAGCGGAAACGAGTTCCTTATAAAAAGTAAGAACTTATTTTTTGCTTTCCCACCAAAGCTTGAAGTGCTAATTAAATTTTAGAAAGTTATGAAAAATATGTAGGCGAACGTACGTGCCAATATTTTTAGAAGAATGCAATCATTACCTTTTTTTTGGGGGGTCAGAAAAATAATTACTCAAGATTAAAGAAAGTCAAAGGGCGACAGTAAAAAATACAACAAAGTAAAAGATAAGGTCTGTTTGATCTAGGAAACGATTAGCTAATAAACGTGAAAATTTACTATTTGAGTTAAAGAAATCTAATCATAAATCCATTTAAAAAATATCACCTATATTTGAAATCAGTATCTGAAAAAACCTAGAGTTAAGGAAGTAAAACAAAACTATAATCTCGATTTGTTTGTGCCCATCAAAAAAAAAAAAAAAAAGAGCATAGCGGGGACCAAAAATGGAATATTGGGAATACCAAGGACTAATACCATAGTTTCTGACCCAACCACAGGCAGCGCAGTTGGTGTGAGTTTTCTTCCTCATCGCAAAGGTCGAGGGTTTGAACCCTCTTGTTGCTAAAGTGTTTGAAGTTGGAAGTCCTGGTGTTGGGATCCTGAGCTAGCCTCCCCCAAGGTTTATGTCTAAATAGCAGCTTGCAATGAAGCCTGATGGTGCCACCGGGTACTAGAGGATCGTGTGATCCCCAAAAGATGATCTCCGGCGATTCCTCAATCAAAAAAAAAAAAAATACCGTAGTTTTCTGAATATTTTATATCCATTTAGAAGGAGTTGCATATTGTGAGTTTGTCAAAAGTCAAGTTTACCATAAGGTTCGACCCAAAAAAAAAAAAACAAAAACAGTTGTTTTAGGGTTGACGTAGACTCGACTAGAAAATTCGGTTTTGGTTAGTGCTATCCAAAGATCATTCGACTAGGGAATGTTCTAGGAATAGATATCTTAACTCTTAAGTCAAGCGTAATACATACGAAATTCAGTGGGGGATACTCAGCCTACTTTTTATGCTCCGACAGAGAAACCCTCAGGCGAAAATAACTAAAGTGCGAGTAAAATAAAATCCGAGCCTCATCCGATAAAATAAAATAGGCCTCGGGACATGACCCAGGGAGTGGTAAATGGAAAGTCCGTGGAAGTTTTCTAAAATGACCCTGTTTTTAAGGATACATAAATATGCAGATGTAACTTGCGAAGCTCCTTAAAATGAAAAATTGGCATAATGTAATTTAAATGGAACACAACACTCGAAGAATAATACAAATATAATGCAAATAAATCTAACTATCCCCAAAGGGACCCCTAAACATATTTTTTATGATATTTTTTAAGAAGAAACAAGCCAAATTACTGACATGCAAGAAGTAATTTTTATTTTTTGGGTACTTTTTATTACATTTCATTCATGCAAGATAGCAATAAAAACTACAAAAAAAATGCGATTTTAATGTCCTAAAATATGCATCTACATTTGTGCAGACATTAGATCTTGAGAAATGATATAAAAGAATGCATTTACTAGAAAATCATGTACTAAGTTAACTTAGGCTTCATTTTTATCACGGAAAATTAATGATGAGAAAGCTTTTTAGAAAAAAATTGATTGCTTGTATTGTTTGAAACAATTAGCCAATAAAAAATGTTATCATCATCGCTAACAATTTATTATTAAATATTTTCATGAATGATGAAAATATTTTTCGTATATTCATTTATATAGATAATAGAAATAATAATTAAAAATATTTTTCAAATTATCTAGTTCTCCAAAATAAATGGAGCCTTAAACATGAAAACAACCAACCAAATATCTGGACCTTCCCCTCAATCAACTATTACGTGGGAGCATAAATATCCCTGCCTTTATTTATTTATTTATTTATCTATTTATTTATTTATTTATTTATTTATTTATTTATTTATTTATTTATTTATTTATTTATTTATTTATTTATTTATTTATTTATTTATTTATTTATTTATTTATTTATTTATTATTATTATTATTATTATTATTATTATTATTATTATTTTCTATTATTATATTTTTTTAATGCAATGACACCTTGGATAAACCATGGTGCCGGCATAGAGCACGCCATATTGTCAGCATTTTGTTTTGAGGTAAATCAAAGTCATTCTTAATTGTCTTGCTATTCCCGAAATAATAAGAAATGCTATGCAAAGATAGCCACCCACTCCTAGACCGAGCATTGGTAGGTGAAAGAAAATTGCAATTCATTTTTCACAGTATATTCAAAAGTTCTTCAAAGGAGTAATCAGGATAATCCAAGTGTCGGAGTCTTGTCATATATCAAAAAATATTTTCTAATGTTTAAGGAATTTATTATATTAAATTTGTGTATGAGTTTTCCATTGACCATGAGAATATTTTTATTGAGTCATATACCAAAGCGATCCAAACACCAAAAATTATGGAGAATATTTTCCGATAGAAATTTTTTTCACGTAACAAACAGGTCCTAAGAAATGTATTATGGTAATAATAGTTCAAAAGTTAATGTCAAAAGGAAGATTAAAATTTGTTTAACTATTTTATTTGGTTGATAACAATTAATTACAAACCAATGTATAGGAAATCAATTCAACTTACCATTGAGATACATGATTTGGATTCATTTTGGTGGATCAATTAAGCTGACTTTGAAATTTTGAGGTAAATTTATTGTAAGTGTATCATTTTGAGTTTTTTTCATGGTATTAACCATTTTCTCTATTCTCGTGCTTTCATGGGTTGCATGGCAGGCTGTTTTGGTCTCCCTCGTTCTTTCCTTTTAAATTTTTAATTATTTATTTTTCTCCAGACATTTATATAAAAAAAAAATGCATTGAATAGAAAACCAAGTACTAAGTTAACTTAATTAAACATGAAAACGGGAAACCAAATATCCATGCCCCACCGAGCACGAGCATCGCTCGGCATCTTTTACACACCGAGTGTTCTGCCATTTCCTCTCTGTTGCTCTGCTTTTATGCGCCCCATGCCAGGCTGTTTTGGTCTGCCAATTCCCTTTTCTCTGTTTTTGTCATTTTTATTCGTTTAATTATTTTTTGTTTTTTTTTTTTTGTAAGTGATGACTGACAGTTATGAAAAATTTTGGTATCAAATATGGCTAGCGATGAGGAAAAATTATTCAAAAAGTCTAAATTTATAGCTTAGCAACAAATTCAATTTTAAATATTTTAATTATATTAATTTAATTATAAAATTTTTGACAACTTACCAATTTTAATCGTGTCAATTTAATCTTAAAATTTTTGATGAATTATTAATTTAATCCTAAATCTTTTAAAGACTTCTAAACATTATCGGCAACCTTATGCAATACAACCATGCTAAGGTGGACATTTTTTATAATTTGTAAATTTTTTGAACTTTTCTCTTTTTATCTTATCTTTCCTCTTTATTTTTTTCTTTCCATTTTCCCTTTTTCCCCGCTGCTTTCGCCGGTTTGTCCTTTTGACGCGTGCCCTCTTTTTTTCTCTGTTATTGTGCTTTTATGCGTACATGCCAAGCTGTTTTTGCCTGCCAATTCCTTTTCTTTAATTTTTTAATTAATTAAATAATTATTATTATTATTATTATTATTATTATTATTATTATTATTATTATTATTATTATTATTATTATTATTATTTATGATAATTTTTTATTGCAGGTGACACTTGAAAGAATCTAGTTGCCCACTTATAGCACATTATGTTGTCAATATTTTGTTATGAGATAAATCAAAGTCACTCTGAAATTCTCTCGGATGTTCCAAAAAAGAGTATAAAATGCTACGCAAAAGTAGCCATCCTCTCTTAGACCGAGCATCAGTAGGGGCAAGATAGTCGCAATTCATTTTTCAGTACAACCAAAAGTATCTCAAAGGAATAATCGGGATACTCTGAGTGCCGAAGTCTTGTCATATTTACAAAAAGAAAAAAAATTCTAAGTTTTTAAATAATTTATTTACTAAATTTGAGTATAAGTTTTTACTAATCATGATAATTGTTTTTATTGACTCATTTTCCTATACGAAAAATGACAAAAATTATGAAGAATGCTTTCCAAAAGGAAAAAATTTTGCGAAATAAATGGACCCAAAGTGATGTATTATGATAGTAAAATTTCAAAAATTAATGTCAAAAAGAAAATTAAAATTTGTTTGACTGTTTTATTTAGTCAAAGTTTATTACAAAACAATGTGCAGGAAATCAAATAAACTTACCATTGATATACATGGTTTGGTTTCGTTTAGATAGATTGATTAAGCTAACTTTGAAATTTTGCTTTTGCTAATAAAAAAGATATCAACGCGGCTTCTTAGATTTGATATTGAGTTCTTCTACAAGAGCTTACTTTAACTTTTCGTAAATGGAGAATATTGCGATCATTTAAAAAGCAAAAGTATCCATTAAAGCAACGACAGAAAAAAAAGGAAAGCTTGTTAACCCAACATTCGAGCCAGAGAGAAAGAGAGATTGGCGGCTAAGCGTAATCCCTGGTGAACGTCAAATAAAAAAAAAGACGAGTTACATGCTCCACTGTCAAATAAGTACAATTAAAAATAGGGGTAAACGTCAGTGCCGTCTCAACCATAATAATTAATTCTGTTCCCATTGTATTATGCTAAACTCACGGTTCTGCCTGAGAACCGGTGGTCGAAAGTAGAATCGGACGGAACTAGTGGAGACTTTTCTCTTTCCTTTGTGAGTACTTTTTTTTTTTTTTTGGTCGAATTTGTGAGTACTTGATTCGCTCAGTGATTCCTTCTTTTTTCTTTGTATGTTGCTTGCGGTGGACTCATATAGTGTGCAATTTGGTGGATCTATTTCTGTCCTGCGCATTTCAAGGTTGATAATGGGCATTTTCGTGCCCCTTTTTAGAAAATTGATGGTCTAACTTGTACTGGAATTGCAAATGTTAGTTAATTTCTTGCTGTTTTTACGATTTTTTTTTTTTTTTTTTTGTGTTGTGAGTGTGGTTGCAAAACTCGGAATGCTTAATAAAAGGCCTGGAACCAATCACTAAGCACAAAAGGGAAATAAAAAACTTAACTTTCACATCTGAATTGAAAGAGTTGAATCCATAAAAGAACCTACAGATCAGGGTCTATTTGTTTGGCCTTATAAAAAGTAAGAACAACTTTTTGCTTTCCCATCAAATTTATTATTATTGTAATTTAAATTTTAGAGAATTATGAAAAAACTTTAGGTGAATGTACATGTCAACATTTTTATGAGAAAGTTTCGATTGCTTAATACTAAAGAAAGCCAAAGAGTGAGTGCCACAAAAAATACAAAAACAAAAGTCACTCCAAATATATCTAGGAAAGGAATTAGCTATAAATCAAGAAGTTTACTGTTCGAGTGGAAATCTACTCATAAATTTATTTTACAAAAAAATCATCTTTCTAAAGGTGGGATTTGAGAAGCCCTAGAGTTAAAGGAAATAAAATAAAAATTGCAATCTCGATTTTTTCTGTGTTGCGTTAAAAAATAAAAGTAAATACCACAAAAATTCTCAAATTGATACATCCGTGTCATATTTACTCTAAATTAAAATTCGTGTATAGAAATAGGGCTCTCAAGCATAATATAAACGAAAATTCAGTGGTGGCTAGTCAATCTACTTCTTATGCAAATGCAAAGTGAACGAGCCTTTCATTGATCAGGCAAAATAAAAAATCAATAATCAAAGCAGTTAAAATAAATAAAGTTGGAGTAAAATAAAAACCCAAGCCGCATCTAATAAAATAACATAAGGCCTCGATGTTGAGCTTCAAGGTAAGACCCAGTGAGTGGTGAATGGGAAGTCTGTGCAAGACTTCTGAGATGTATAATGTGTCGAGGGATATATATATATGCGAAATTGCGGATGCAACTTGTCAAAATAAGTTGCTTTCCTAAAAATCCTTCTTATAATTACGAAAATTTAGCATAATGCACTCTAAATGGAAATGAATCTAAATTTCCCTAAATAAACCCCTAAACATATTTTTTTGTGATTTTTTACAATGAAGACACGATCTAAATTACTAACATGCAAGATGTAATTACTTATTTTTATACTTTTCATTGCATATGATCCATGTAAGATAGAGATTAAGACTACAAAAAAAAATGCGATCTTAATGTACTAAATATGCATTTACAATAATTCAAGGAAAATTCTATTCTGAAATGGCAATTATAGTTATGCAACTATTCAATTATCAATGCCTAACTGTGCAAATATGCGCGTCTTTCGATCCCTATGCAGAATCTGTATGAAAACATTAGATTTGAGATATGACGTAAAAAAATGCATTAACTAGAAAACCAAGTACTAAGTTACCTTGAGAATGACAAATTTGCTCATAGAAAAAAAAAAGGCAATTATGCTATGAACTTTTTTTTGGTCTATAAAAAATACTAACTTTTACTTAAATCTCAATCTAGTCTTGTTGACTTGAAATCTTAATTGTCCAATGTGACTATTTTACCTCAACAATAAATCCACATTGCTTGCTACCCGAATTTAAATCGCTATCCATTGTTTTTTTTTTTCCCTTTTTGCCACAACTTGAAAAATAATGGTGAAACTATTTGTAGTCTTGTTCACTTTACTAGCAAGTGGAAAAGACCTCCGAATTGAATCTCTCTGGCTAGCCTCCACTGCTTTGTCATAATATGAAGTTGTGGACGTGGGCCACCACCCATCAAGAGACGTCGTGGACAAGATTTGCCAAACTCATAATCAAAACCTTATTTTCTAGAGCAAGCCCAAGCCCTCCCCTTGAAACTTTGAAATTTACTTCAAATGGACATCAATCGATCGATCTTATTTAATACATAAATTGATTTTGTTAAGAAGTATAGTAAGGGAGAATCTAAAGCTATTGCCTACCAAAGCGCTAGTAACAATCTATAAGATCTCAAGCTTCGATTAACATGGCTAAATTTGAGACTAAATAAAATTTGTGATTTTTATTGACATAAAAAAAAAGGTTCAAGTAAGAATTGTCAATCAAGGTAAACTTTGCATTTTTTTTTTAATTAGCCCTTTAATAAGTTTACCATGTGTCGATAATGATTGAAAATCAATAAAAATAAGAAATGCTATCCAAAGATAGCTACCCTCTCTCACACCCCTGGTCCAAACACGCCCCTGTAGTGATTGAGAAAATCACATCGCCACCAATCAAAACAATGAAACGAGAGACTAGAGGAGCTGCCGACAATCACGGACTGGACCCCTCTCCTTCCGCCCCCAACGCGGGAGCAGACCGTCCCAAAGAAGAAAAGAGAAAAAAAGATCAGTCTTCCCATGACAGGAAAAAAAAAAAAAAAAAAAGTTGTCCGAAAAGAAGATTAATTTGAAGATAAATAAATTAATTCGTCTGTCCTCCAGAAAAGGGCAAAAAAAGGAAATAAACCAAAAACAAAAACGACGTACAAAAACGAAAACGAAACGAACCAAACCAAACCCAACCCCACGACCAAAGCAAGACTTGCAGCGGGGTGAGGGACTCTTCCCTCCCTCCTTCCTATCCTCCCTCTCCCCCACCAAAAAAATAATAAAAAAAAAAACAATCTGGGAATCCGTCTTTTTTATCGCTGAATGAATATACCAGAATGGCCCTGGCACGTCCATCGGAATTTGCCAAGCAAGCGCTCACCATATTCGGTAAGACGAAAGAAAATTGCAATTCAATCTTGCGCTCGCTCACCATTTCCACTGCATTTGCCAGTATGTCCTTTCCCACGCGTGCCAACCTTTTTCTGCTCTCTGTTGTTGTGCTTTTAACCATGCCAGGCTACTTTTGTCAGCCAATGCCCTTTTTCTTTTATTTTTTTCTTAAATTTTATTCATTTAATTTTTTTATTAAATATTTTAATGAATTTTTATTTTTATTTTTATTTTTATTTTATGTAAGTAACTCTTTTGGAAAATCTACCTCTGTGAGTACCTGATTCACGTCGTGATCCCTTCATTTCTTTTTTTTTGTTGCTGCTTGCTTATGGACTCATGCTGTGTGCGATTTCTATTCTAAAAATCAACTTTTAGCCAGAAATAGACTTTTTTACATGTTTGATGATAATATAAAATTTTTATACTTGAAATAAAAATTCATTTGGTAACAACACCAAATTTCTTCTTTTTAGGTGGCCGACGATAATGAGCAGCCGGAGGCGTCCAGCGAGGATGACAGCCAACAGGTGGCAGGAGGTGGCAAACGACGGGTGAGCGGCCAACTAGTAGCGAGGACGAGGGATGAGAAGAGATTTTATTCCTAATTTTTGTTCTAAAAATAGAAAAGTAGAAAATTTTTAATTTTCATTTATATTATAAACTTATTTATAGATTGAAAAATTGTTCCAGAAGTAGAAAAATGATATTGCGCTTCTGGGACAGTTTACATTGTTCCAAAATTGTTCACTCGAAAACAGAAAAATAGAAAAAAAAATAATGATTCATGCGCGCTCTTGGTGGATTTGTTTCTGTTTTATGCATTTCAATGTTGATAATGGCCATTGCTTCGTTCTTTCCATAGAGAAATCTTCCACATGTCAACGTTTTCATGTGTAAGTTTCAATTGCTTAAGTTTAAAGAAAATAAAGATGCGAGCACCAACCAAAAAAAAAAAAAAAAAAAGACAACAGAAAGTCTCCCCAAACAAATCTAGGAAATAAATTAACTAATAGAAGGTGAGAATTTCCTTTTCAAGTAAAAGAAATCTAATAAAAAACTATGTCAAAAATATCACTTAATTTGAAAAAGATACTAGACTTAAGGAAGTAAAATAAAATTGTAATCTCGATTTGTCTGTGCCCATCAAAAAAAAAAAAAAAAAAAAAAAAGCATAGCTGGGGACCGAAAATGAAATCATGGAGAAAACAAGGACTAGTACTGTAATTTCCTCAATATTTTATTTCCTATGAGAACGACTTGCATATTGGGCGTTCGTGAAAGTCGACTCTACAAGAAGCAGAGTCCACTGGGGGTCAAAAAGCCACGCGTACTGGTTACGCCATTTTAGAGTTGACGAAGACTTGAATTGGTTTGCTTTTCTTATGTGAAAAACAGTGGGGAAAGTTCTAGGAAGAGAGGTCCGAAGCGTAATACAAACGAACTTCAGCGGTGGTGAAGTGAACGAGCCTTTCTTGTTCAGGTGCTCCGGTGGAGGAAACCCTCAGAAGAAAATACTTGTGAGAATGGACATGGGAAACGGCTCGGAGGTAGGAATGAGCGGCGGTGAGCCATCGGCGATTGACTTCAACGTCTTCTTGAGTTTCAGGGGACCGGACACTCGCCAAGCCTTCACGGATTGTCTTTATCACCAAATGCTAGAAGCAAACATCCGTGTTTTCCTTGACGAGGAAGAGCTCCATGTCGGTAAAGAAATAGCTGATGAGCTACCGGTGGCCATTGAAAAGTCGAAGATCTACATACCCATCTTCTCTAAAGGTTATGCTTCGAGCACATGGTGCCTTCGCGAACTCACACACATGGTGGAGTGCAAGAAATCCAAATCATCCGAGAAGGAGATTATGCCGATTTTCTACAATGTTAAGCCTTGTGATGTTAAGCTTAAGTCTCAACGGTATGTCAGCGCTTTGGAGGAGCATGAAGAGAAGTTTGGTTGCCAAACGAGGCTAAAGTGGGAGGAGTCCCTCAAAAGTGTAGCCAAAATCAAAGGATGGGAGTTGAAGAAAAAACAAGGGTATGCAGGGGTCCTAAACCACTCCATTAACTTCTGCTTCGGACTTTCATTAATTATATGCCCAAACTTGGATAAATTCTCGTTTAGGTGGTTTGAAATTGAATGAATAGCATGTATGTTTTCAAAATTATTTTCGACAACGGAATCAATTTTGTCATTCATCGAAAACAAATAAAGCAAAAACCGGGTTAGTATTCAGTCAAAGTTCTTTTTCTTTTTTGGTAAGTTTAGAGGTGGGAGATGCGTTAATAAATTCAAGGAGTAATTCGTTTGTACTTTTATGTTTTTGTTTTTTAGTTCTTTCCTTAATTTAGCACTCCATTTTTATTTTTTTTGGTCGAAACTTTAGCACTCCAATTTGATGGTTAGCTTTCTCACGTACTTTACTTTGCTTCTAACTATCTTAAGTGTGAAAACTTTCAATACATTTCTTCTTAGCTATTATCCTAGCTACCAAGACTGCCTTAAAAAGGGATTAGGAATCAATTAGCAATGCCTTGCTTCCTTTAACATGGAAAAATGCCTACATGTAATAGTCTATTCTTTGAATGATAGACAAGAGGGCATTCTTTCATTGATAGATCTAATTTTATATATCTTTGTGCTTGTAAATTGTGGATTACATCCTTAAAAGTTACCTTCTCTCTCCTTATCGATAGATTTTCACATGGAATCAGAGCAGTTATCCCATCCATCCATGTCAAAGTGTTACCATTTCGGAAGCAAATAAATGAAAAAGGTCATAATATTCTGTATGTGATTGTTTGTTTAAATCACAGGGAAGTCGTGTTCCAAACGCACATAAAATGTATTCCTTTTGGGTGCACTAGTCGATTTAATAAGTGGTACTAGTCATGTTGGTTGCAACCACATGTTGAGTGTCGTGAGGTTATTTTTACAATTTCGACTTAGTTGACTCACTCATGTGGCAGGTACTGGGAATTCATTAAATCGGTGATACGTGAGATTGTGATGAAGTTGAAGACAAAAGACAAATACGTTGGCGAGAATTTAGTCGGAACGGACGATCCAGTGAACGCCATTCTGAAGTTGTTGGACATGGACTCGGGGGACACACGCTTTGTGCTAATCCATGGAATGGGCGGAATCGGTAAAACAACTCTTGCTAAGATTGTGTTCAACAAACTAACTTCCTTCTTCAGTCACTGCTGCTTCCTAGGAAATGTCCGGGAATCGTCGATCGGGTTTGGCATCATGACTTTGCAGAAACAACTATTGTCTATCACATTGGGTTCGGGCTTTCGAGATCAAATCGACGATGTCGACGATGGGATCAAATTGATTGCGAAACACCTTTCTAATAAGAAAGTCTTGCTCGTTCTTGACGATGTGGATGACGAGGAGCAACTCCAGAAATTAGCCATCAACCGCATAACTTTCTGCTCAGGAAGCAGAATTATTGTGACAACTAGGAACAAAAGCATCAGGAAATCCGACAAAACTTTGGAGTATGAAGTGAAGCCGTTGGATAATGCTCAATCGCTCGAGCTTTTCAGTCAACATGCTTTCGGAAGGAATCCTCCTCCATATGAATTTGTCAATCTTTCGAGACAAATAATTTCTACGACTGGAGGACTTCCTTTGGCTCTTGAAGTCATAGGCTCATTACCTTGTCATCAAAACAAAGCCTCATGGAACGATGTGCTAGACAATTTGAGAAAAATACCTCATAAGAAGGTCCAGGACAAGCTAAAGATCAGCTACAATGCCTTAAATCATGAGGAACAACAGATTTTCCTTGACATCGCATGTCTCTTTGTGGACAAGGACAAGACGAATGCATTCTACATGTGGAAGGATTGTGGGTTTGGGCCAGATTATTCAATTCAAGTCCTTGTCTACATGTCCTTAATAAAGATAACTAATGACAACAAATTCTGGATGCATGACCAACTGAGAGATCTTGGGAGGAAAATTGTTCGTGGAGATACGAGACTAACCGATCCAAGAAAGCAAAGCAGTTATGGGTTCCTGAGACGGCCAATAATATCATAGGAACAAAAGAGGTAAAAGCATATGTCCGACCATGACCATCAAATTCTATGTTTTTTCTTAATAGTTCATTTATTAATTAGGAGCCCTTTCTTAAGAAAAGGGGGCAGGGGAATGAAGACATTTTTCATTTACACTAATGCTACTTTACCATTGAATGGCAGAGAAAGAAGGCCATTGAAGCAATTTGCTTATGTGAACCAACACGAGTTTACACGAGCAAAGAGTTTTCAAGGCTTCCAAACATAAGGTTCCTCATGTTAGAGGGGGGAAATTTCAATGGAGACTTTAAGAATCGGTTCTCGAGTTAAGATACATGACCTACACAGGGGTCTCTCGAGAGTTCTTGGTCATCAATTTCCATCCAAGCAATCTTGTAGTTCTTCAAATGTCGTCTAGTTCAATCACAGAGGAATGGGCTGGATGGAGTCAATTCAAGGTACCATCGTCGCTATATTTGTTTATCTCCATTAAATTGTCTCACGCAATTTTTATGTTTTTAACTAAAATTGACTAACCCATAACTGAATGGATTTAATCAAGGCCATTCCACAAGTAAAACTAAGCCGATCTCGTAATCAAGGCCATTAAATTAAATTGCACTGAATTGATATATAGGTGGATATATGTGGATCAGGTTGGCTAGGTGTTAGTACTAAACGGATCTATGTGAGTTAAATGAGGAAAATGAGTCAACCCAATTACATCTAGGTTCTAGCACAACCATTTATTAACTCTAAATTCGTATGGAATTTTCCCTTTACTCTCATTTTGCTATTGTAACAGGTTGCTAAAAAGCTTAAAGTTTTGGATATCTCATATTGTAGCAACATGACTAGGACTCCAAACTTCTCCGATTATTTGAGTTTAGAGAGATTGGACCTTGGGGGTTGTGAAAAACTAACTGAAGTTGATGGTTCTCTCAAAAAGCTTAAGTGCTTGATTTACTTCAATGCGAATCGGTGTGAAAATCTTAGGGAGTTGCCCAAAGGGATCGGAGAGTTACAAAAGCTCGAGTACTTGTATTTATGGGGTTGCAAAAAGTTGAGGAAGCTACCCGAATCATTTGCAAGAGTCACTTCACTTGTAGAGTTAAGTCTCTCTGATACGGCCATCACAAGATTACCTGACTCCATTGGTAACCAAAACCGCTTGTCAGTTCTTAATTTGCGATCAACAAAAATCGATGAACTTCCCAATTCTATTGGGAATTTACGAGAACTTAAGTCTCTCTTTCTATCGTATACTAAGATAAGGGAACTTCCGTCCTCGATTGGTAACTTGGAATCTCTACTTGAGTTGGACGTTTCAAACACGAAATGTCTGCGGTTACCCAAATCTATTGGAGACCTAAGTAGATTAAAAATCATCAGGATTTCGGGTACTCGGATAAAAAAGCTACGACGGAGCATTGTCATGCTAAAAGAGTTGGAAGAGCTACATGCCGATAGTTGCTTTGATCTAAAGTGGGAAATTCCTGAGGACATTTGGCAATTATCGCTTTTGAGAAAGTTGCGCTTGCAATTCACCCCCATTAAAAATGTTCCACAGACGATCAAACTACTTCCTCGCCTACAAAAATTGAGTTTAGGGTGTTGTAGCAAACTCAAAGTATTACCGGAGCTTCCCACAAGTTTGATAAGCCTAAGCTTAGGATCACGCTCATTGCGGCAGCTCCCGAATCTCTCAAACCTAACTAAATTGGAGAATTTGAGCTTTGATGATTATGATGAGAACTGTGATCCTTTCTTCTTCCAAGATGGTCAATGCCAACTGTCTCTTGGGGTCCTTCCACCATGTCTTTCAAAATTGTCATTGCAACATCATGGATCGACAACTAGTTTGTCATTTCGTTGCAACTTTAGAAAATTGACACGTTTGTACTTTTTTAACTGTTGTTGGAAGGAAGTTCAACTCGATGGGCTGAGTTGGTCAGACCTCCCTGAGGGATTTGCTGGTCTTTCGAGTTTGAAGAGGTTGAAACTGTTGAGTCTGGACTTATGTGAAAATCTTACTGCCATCCAAGGTCTTGGTTCATTGGACTCGTTGGAACAATTGGAAATATGTTGGTCTCCTAAAATTGGAAGTCTAGATGATCTATCGGATTTGAAAAAGCTGAAGTCCTTGATGATTGAAGGTTGTGAAGAGCTTCAGGTAGTTGAGGGCCTGGATGAACTAGAGACACTTATGAGTTTGACTTTTAACGATTGTAGATCATTGAAAAGCTTCCCTAACGTATTCAACTCGAAAGTACCAGACGAGTGCTTTCTAAATATTAGCAACTGCCCGAATTTAGAAGCGGGATCGTTTGGTGGCACAGTTAGCATGTACAAGGAACGGAAAGTTGGGGGCAAAAGAAGGAAATGAAAGAGAGGAGTGTGAGACTGGAATTTTTAGTGCCTTGGGTTAGTTTCTCACTATTGAATAACAAAGATTTCAAGAATTTAGTGACATTTTTTTTTCTGTAATTGAGTCATCACGTTTTTGTCATTATTATGAAATTTTTTGTAGTGTTTCCGACAATGTTGTCAAAGCCTGGAAAGGCATGTACCTTTTTTTCAATGTTGATGAACAGCAGGTTAGCTACTTGAAAAAACAAATACAGCAGAGTTGGTCACAGGGAGGAACAATATTGGGAGATGCGTTCCCGAATCAAATGGATGCGATGGGGAGACAGAAATACCAGATTCTTTCATGCCACTACAAGTACAAAGAAGAAAAAGAAATAGAATTAGTATGTTGAAGGCTGAGAATGAAGAATGGATTAGAGACCCAGCTCAATTGAAAAATATGACTCTTTCCTTTTTCACAAAGCTTTATACTTCCTGTGGTCCGAGAGCCTTTGAACCGATCTTATCGCAATGTCCTAAGGTGGTAATAGAAGCTATGAATACGACTCTAACAGCTGCCGTTACTCGAGAGGAAGTCAAGTACACAACTTTTCAATTAGGAGCCACTAAAGCCCCTGGACCCGATGGTTTAAATGGTTTGTTCTATCATAATTATTGGGATCTTATTCAGGAAGATGTTTTCCACACAGTCTAGAATTTCTTCATCACAGGGAAAATGCCAGTAGAATTAAACAGAACAGCCCTATCTCTTATCCCAAAGGTCCCAAACCTTGAGAGATTAGATCAATTTCGCCCTATCAGCTTATGCAACTTCATATATAAGATCATTTCCAAAGTTTTGACCAATCGCTTAAAGCCTTGGTTGCCAAAATTAATTTCTAAAGAACAAAGTGCCTTTGTATCTGGGAGGCAAATACAAGACAATGTCCTGCTCGTTCAGGAGGTTATTCATCAGTTAAAGGTGCGAAAAAGAACGAAACGATTTCAGGGGATTCTTAAATTGGATATGCAGAAAGCATACGATAGGGTGGAATGGGATTTTTTAAAAGCTTATCTTGATCAAATGGGCTTTAATGATTGCTGGATTAATTGGCTAATGCAGTGCGTTACTACAACCTCTCTATGCGTTAAGTTCAACGGCGAATTCCTTACCTATTTTCAACCATCAAGGGGACTTAGGCAAGGTGATCCCCTCTCTACTTACTTGTTTATTCTGTTGGCTAACCTATTGTCCAACCTTATCCATCAAGGGTTTGATATGGGTAACCTACGAGGGATCACACTTAATCGTTGGTGTCCCACTTTATCCCATTTATTCTTTGCCGACGACGTTATCTTTTTCATTGATGGAACGACCTGAGAATGTCAAAATCTAGCAAGTATTCTGAATCAGTATTGCCTAGCCACAGGTCAAGCTATAAATAGGAATAAATCAAGTTTGTTTCTTACTAAGTTTTGCCTTCCTACTCTAAAGACTAACCTGGCTAGCGAACTCCGAGTACCTCTGATGGATAAAACTGGCAAATATCTAGGGCTGCCTTCGATTGGGGATCCTCAAAACGGGATATGTTTGCCTGGATTTTAGGTAGAGTCAATGCTAAGCTGGAGGGCTGGAAAGAAAGCCTAATTTTTAAAGGTGGGAAAGAAATTCTGTTGAAATATGTTGTTCAGGCTTTACCTCAGTATGCTATGATGACTTTTAAAGTTCCTGTTTCTATATGTAAAGCTGTTGAGAAAAAGATAGCTCATTTTTTGTGGAGAAACAACAGTAACAGAGCTGGAATTCACTGGAAAAATTGGGATTTTCTGAAAGAGAGTAAGGAGAAGGGAGGGATGGGCTTTAGAGACTTAATATCCTTTAATAAAGCTTTACTGGGGAAGCAAGCCTAGCGACTCTATCATGATCCTGAATCTTTATGGGGTAGTGTCTTTAAAGCTCTATATTTTCAATCTACAACCCTATGGAAAACGGATAAGGGAACTAGACCTTTTTGGGGTTGGAGAAGTCTCCTTATGGGCAGAGATTCTATTCTAGATGGACTTCAATGGTCTGTTGGCAATGGCAAATCAATCAGTGCTAGAGAGGATAAATGGCTTAGCGTGGGTATTCTCGGTGGACTAGTTAACAGGGAGGAACCAAAGTTGGTAGTAGGGTATCTTCTCCCTGAGCAGAATGCATGGAATGTAGAGCTTCTTAATCAGACATTTCAGCCACGGATAGTTGAGGAAATTCTAGCTATTAATTTATGGACAACATCATCTAAGGACAAACTCTGCTGGACAGCCACACAAGATGGCCACTACACTGTTAAGAGTGGATATCATAGCATTAAACAATCAGCACCCAGTAAGTTACATTTTTAGGCATCCTCTTCTTACACTCCCCCAACAAAGCTTTGGAAACAGATCTGGAAGACCAAGACAGCCCCAAAGATTCCCAATTTTCTATGGGCATTATGCCAAAATGCATTACCTACCAAAGCCAACCTATTCCCAATTTTCTATGGATCCTTTTCTCAATTTTCTATGGGAATTTTGTCGTTGGTTGGTGAACAACTTCGACCCAAACTTATGCGACATAAGAACGAACGATAGAAGAATGTCATAGAATCGTATTCGGTGACCATAATCACAACATCATAAATAATCGTTTAGAATAACTTGTACTACAATCCTACAATTACGAGCTCTTGCTATAGAAGAACCTGTACTACAATCCTACGACTGCGAGCTCTTGCTATAGATAATTTTAAGAGGGCTTCTATGCTGTTAGCCATCCGCAATCTGTTTATATTCCTTAACCAGTTTGTTTTGCCCAATTGATATCTCTTCTACGTGTTGATTAAATCGAGAGAAACAAATTGGGCAGATCTTGTATTAAAGGCTCCGAATGAGTCCACAAGTAATGCTAAATTCAAACTTCACACAGCATTATGCACAATTCAACACATTTTCCCCATTTTTGCATTGGACAATCTATACTGTCCCTAGTCTATTCAGGGATCGGTTTTCAAATTTTGAAACACATCTGAAACTGTAATCAGTTACAAGATGAATCCGGAGCATTGGAAATGTAGGGGCCATCAACAACTCCACATAACAGAAAGATAACATCACAAGGTCAATGTGCCAGAGAAACAGTAAAAAGTTGGAGAAAACAATCACCTGAATTGATTACTTTTCGTGTTTCTTTAGAAGGTTCAATGTACTAATGAAACGAACCATATGGAATTGCGGAAGTTATACATCTCGTGAGGTAGAAGTTACGTAATATTTGTATTTAACCGTGCATCATTAAAATGCCTGAATGACCTCCACTTTGATGCAATTTGTTTTACCAAACTATCAACATCAATTCACAGGATTTACACATGAAGCTGAGCAAAATCTGCCCCACCTCCATTGTCAATTATCATCAATCAAATTGGTCGGCTCACTCAAAACGTACTTGGGCAATTCGTACTTCGCACCTGCAACAATCAACATCGCATGGATTAGATGCTGGACAAGACAATAGAGATGGAAAATATTTCTAGGCGGTGGTGGGCGAGAAGCGGGTGGGGGACCGGGAGAATAGATGAATACAACACCTCTTTCATCACAGCAAATTGTCAAGTCAGCTCTCTGAACAATCACGCCTGCACTATCCACAATTGCTTGGGCAAGCGTTAGATCTGCTTCTGCTGCTGCATGCAGAGCATCCCATATCTCTGAAAGCAGAATTAAATTGCTTTACCAGTCTACAACAGTGATATGAAATGAAAGGTAGTGAGACAGAGAGAGATTTAATTACTATAGAGATTTGAGGGGAAGTCAGGCAATGCACAACAGAAAACATAACTACGTCATCAAGATATTGACATGCCAATTCACGTCAGCTCCTTAACCATCCTCAGTCTCTCTAAAAGTTTCACCACTGAAAATGCACAGAAGATGAGGCCTGAACTTGTGCTCCAAATTACATGCTTAAGACTAGTTTATACCATCTGCACCTACAAACCAAACTACCACACACGCCCGCCCGCGCCCCCTCGCTTTCCCTTTTCTGGGGCTCCCTCCCTCCCTCCCTCACTTCATGATGGCATGCAGAAGCAGGTTGCTATGGAGGTTTCTTAACTGTAGACAAGGAAGATTGATGTGCAATGCTTCAAAAATCCCACAAGCTTTAGGGAATGTGCGTTTCTCATCACATTACTAAACCGGCACAAACTTATGCTGCAATACATCTGGTCAGTCAATAACAGAACTACTACCGCATTGTCACAAGTGCAAAGCATTGCGACTCAAAGCAAATTAGCATTGGCTACAGTGAGAGCTGAAGTAGCCTCAGCCTATTTTTAAGGATAACATGCTTGGTAGTTTTTAGGCCTTTCACCAACTGAAAAGAAATCTCTTGATAATTATATCGACAAAGTATCACTTATTAATGTTAGTCGACGATATTAATAGCAAGTTATTTTTTGACTTACAAAAAACCTTTCATTTTACGGGTGACCTTTTGATATTTGATATGTGCCACATCTTCTAAATAGGATCATACTTAAGGCGTCTTACGTAAGCATGGGTCTAAGCAACTTGTAGTAACAAGCATACCCTCAAGACTTGTCATCCCACACAATCATTTCAAAAGCAAAGAAAGTTCATTTCATGTAATAGACTGCCTCGTTCTGACATGCAAACAACCCCTCACTCACCCCACCCCCCTCCAAAAAAAAAAAAAAAAAGAAAACAAAAGAGGGTCCCCACACCACCACATACAAGAATTCCAGAAATCCCTCTTTGAATCGTTTAAGAGAGACAAATGAAGTGCAAAACCTACTAAATGTTCAAATCACTTGGGGTAATCAAAGATGATAGTGTGTAGGAGAAAGACTGTAGCTTGACAAAGGCAAAGCAAAACAGTGTCAGCCTTCAAGTTAGAGGATAGACTACTCAAGCCGGAAGTGTAAAAGTATAACCCCACTGAAAGTTTAAAAATGACTGAATAAGTAGGCCGATAAACATTATAATTCATCATAGTTCTAGCCGTTACAGGTTTCAATATGAAAACTGAACAGGTAAGCACATTCTTCGGAAAGGGATCCCTAATTCTAAATAATTCATGCAATCCACTTTTTAGTGATAAGTATTGTACCACTCATAAGGTACAAAAAGGCAACTGCGACATTTAAATGGATGTGCTTCATCCAACTGCTGTTCTTATTTCAAGTCATTTTAATACTTGATGAACGAGCAGTAAAACGTGGGAAACTTTACATTTCACAACCATCTTTCAATAAATATACATAGAAGAGAATTTGCAGCTAGCAAGTTTCCCTTGCAGCAACAATGTCACTAAGGTAACTTATTGCATTGCTGAGTTAAAGAAAACAACATCACCAATACCAACATCTAGGGTCAAAGTATAGTGACCACTTTCTAAGGAATAGACGAGCGCATATACGCCATGGTTACTCCAATCTCATCCCTCCCTCTATAGCTATAAATACAACTGCAATCCTTGAGTATGGCAAATACCAACTCTTAACTGAAAAAGTCCAGAAGAGATAATTTATTGATATATACAGATCAAAACTAAAGGGACATTTAGGAAATACTTAATCAAGAGAAAATCAGTTCCCATGTTTTTAACATTTGAAAATAGATCTAGTCGCAAGAAGACCGCAAATATCCGATGAGTTCCCCCAAAATAAGAAGGTAAGCCATGTCCGGCTTTCTTATGGAAAACATGTTTCTCATGCAATGTGCATTTTCTATAGTTTTGTACTTAACAGCAGCATGATAAATATGCTACACAGCACATTTACACAAGAAACTTAATAATTCAAAAGGAAATTGCTCAAACGTGTTCCAACAAAAATAGCACTTACGACTCACATAGTTATGATCTACCCATTGTGCAAGGCTTAGTTTTCCGCTCTCCCCCACAGCACTGGGTGTTGGGTGAAGATAAAGGATGGTGACCATGCATTACGTTAACACCATCTTAGCTCGCTAAGGCACAAGAAAAGAAACTCGATCGTTGCCGATATAGGCGTTCTAGGTCACACAGCCAACGCTCCAGCAGCAGACCGAATTCAAAGACGCCAGCACTCGAAGAACAAAAAGATCGATGGAACCCGACAGGAACGGCGACACGGAAAATCCAGAGCCGCGGAGAGCGATCGGGGGGCACCATGACGACGAGGCTGAGATCAGAGAAGACGACCAATGAACGAATAATCTTCAAGCACTTCAAACTCCATGGCCGAGAAACAGGGGCGAACAGAGGAATTACCACCGTGGCCGAACCGGCGATGGCGGAACGGCTACGGCGGCGGTTGCTGGCGGATACGGGATCACTGAAGGGAACGAAGATGAAGAAATCCACTTGGACCTGATCTATTCATGGGCTTAATTAACTGGGTCGAAGTAATGGTCTGTAGCGAATCGGGCTTGGTTAAGCTGATGTGGGCTGGACTAGGTCCTTTAGAAAAATGACCGTATTGGACTGGGGTTCTCTTCCTTTTTATTATTTAACTTTATTATTTTTTTAACAAAAATTCATGTCCGTTTTACCTGCAAAAATTCAGATGTGAACAAAATAAAAATTAGTTTTTTGGTCATGCATTGTGCATAATTTAATGCACTTTCCCTGTTACGCAGTTGGCTAATGTGGATATTGCCAAAATGGTATTAACCCAGCATGATCAAAAGCTACCTTGAGTGATTGATTGCACAAAGAAAGTCGTTCATGCACAAACTTTTTTGATGATGCTCATGCATCACTTATTAATACACACAAAAAGATGTACTATTTCATGTCAGGAAATAGGCAAGATATTTTGTGTGACAGTTAAAGTTTGTGATAAGAACTTATGAGATGTAGCAAGCCAACCGAACGTGAATATATCTAATACTTAAGTGCTAAATAAAATGAAATGTAGTCATGCGGACAACATGATCAATGCGACCAACGTAGAAAATTGCTATTGTTTGACATGTTCTTCATGCTGCTAGGAGTTCATGGTCGTAGCAAGTTTCCAATTTCACTTCCCGCGACCTTTCGGATCAGTTTGTTCATTGCACACTACCGCTAAAAACAACACGAGAAACCGAGTTTAATTTAATTAAACCACATGGGGGAAAAGTATCGCTGCCATTTTTTACGCACTGCACGCTGCACCAGCGTTCTGCCATTTCCCCTGTTTCCGCTGCTTTTGCCGGTTTGTCTTTTCTCGCGCGTGCCCACTCTTTCTTCTCTCTTGTTGTGCTTTTTATGCGTCCCATGCTAGGTTGTTTTTGTCTGCCAATTCCCCTTTCTAAAAAAAGTTTAAACTTTTTATTTTCAATAATTTTATTTATTTATTTATTCATTTATTTATTATATCTTATAATGATTTTTTCATGTAAATGACACTTTAGACAAATCCTGGTGCTCACATATAGCACGCCATATTGTCAGCATTTTGTTTTGAGGTAAATCAAAGTCATTCCTAGATTCCCTTCACAAGAGAATTACTATCCAGAAAGAATGAGAAATGCTATGCAAAGATAGCCACCCTCTCTTAGAATAAGTCATCGTTTAGATAACTTCTTCCTTGCCCTAGATTTCGATCTCAATTTGGTGATGCATTTTTCAAAACAGAGTCTCAGAGCCTTTGAAGTCAGCATAATCAAAGTACTGTACAGCCTGTGTGCATTGGACGACGGAAGGGGCATCTTTGGAAAAATAAAAATAATGTCACGCCACATGTGAGGGAGTCTACGTGTGTATAGTTTAGGAATACTTTATATACTAAGGTCCATCGCCTCTCTTTCTAACAATTATAACTTTTAAATGAGTTCTTCCCTATCCTAGAATTTGATCTCAATTTAGAGGGAATAAAAAAATTCATAAATTTATTATAATTATGTCAATTCAGTTATAAATTTTTTATTTGGCATGGAACGAATTGGCATAATTGTAAAATAGTTAAGATTAAATTGACCATGAAAAAAGTTTATGATTACACGACTAAAGTACCAATGTGATAGTTGGGTTTGGCCCACCAAACTCTCTCGGTTGCTTTGCCTCTGCATTTTAGCTGCACGACCGAAGTTCCTTTCCCGCCAGCTTTTGGTGAGAAAAAAAAAAGATTTAAATATTAGCATAATCAGGACAAATCGCATGACTAGATGTGGCAGTTATTATCGGGAATAAGGCATCAAACTCTTAATTTTAAAGAATAATGACTATCCTGAATAAGTTCAATGCGAAGAAATTCTTGCCTGGGCCCGGATGCATGGGACCGATAAAATCACGGTCGTTGTTTTCGTGGGACCCATTGGTGGGACTCATTTTTCGGTGTCCATAGTAGGACTTAAAAAGGAAAGAGGGCACACTTACAGCAGGATTGGCTTACACGCTTTTGTATCAAACTAATTGCTATTGCCTTCGAAGTGTACAATGTTAGACTTTGAGTAGGGCTTCCCCTACCGATCGTTCAATGTTGGTTGACTCATTTAATTATCGAATTTCAAATTAAGTTTTAAGATTCATCACTAATCTATCATATGCTGATTAAAGACCAAATAAAATGGGTGACATCCTTTTATTTCTACAAACCAAAGGTTTAGGCACAAGGACTTGGTTATACAACATTAATCTAATGCCTCATTGGTACATTTTCTTGTTATGAAAACTTTTGCATGCAGTCTTCATCGACTTCATTACCCTAAATTGTCTTACATGTGAAAAGTGATTATGCATGATACTTAAGTAATTAAAATAAACATTCAATAATCAAAGCAGCTTTATTCGAGTAAAAGAAAAACCCTAATAAAATAAAATATGACCCCGTTATTAAACTCCAAGACAGGAGCCTGTGAGTGGAAAATGGAAAGTTTATGCAAATTATAATTATGCAAATATTCTATTATCAATGCCTAGTGCGAATATGCATGTCATCTTTATGGATACATTAGATTTGAGAATGATAAACAAACAAAATGCAATGACTAGAAAAACCAAGTACTAATTTAATTTAATTAAACATGAATACAGGAAACCAGATATCACATGGGAGCGCGAATATCATTGCCATTTTTTGCGCACTCCTAATAGCGTTCTGCCATTTCCCCTGTTTCCGCTGCTTTTGCCGGTTTGTCTTTTCTCGCGCGTGCCCACTCTTTCTTCTCTCTTGTTGTGCTTTTTATGCGTCCCATGCTAGGTTGTCTTCGTCTGCCGATTACCCTTTTTTAAACTTTTTATTTTTTATTTTTAATAATTTTACTTATTTATTTATTTATTATCTCTTATGATTTCTTTCTTTTTTTAATGCAAGTGACACTTTAAAGAATTCTAGGTGCCGACGTATAGCATGCCATATTGTAGCATTTAGTTGTAAATCAAAGTCATTCCTAGATTCCCTTCACGAGAGAATTACTATTCCAGAAGGAAAAAGAAATGCTATGCCAAGATGGCCCCGTCCTCGAATCAGGTGTAAGCGTGATTTCATGAGATAACCTAAAATTTGAGAATAGGATTAGTGGGAATCTATCCAGTTTTAGGTTTCAAGATATCATGCTTTCAACAAATAAGTTCCAAATTCTAAGTTAGTGGAACATATAACTTAGAATTTAGAATAAGTTTTTGTGTTTTTCTCGGTTTATATCTTCACGTGATCTTGCGATCTTTTTTAGCGTTTGATAATGAGTGTATAATCTGAAACCATTAATCTGAGTTTCAATTTCATAACTGAAACTTTTGCTTTGTTAATACTTCATGTTTTTTCGTGTCTTTAAATATAAATTATAATTAGTAAATTGTAAAAATAATTGGTGATTATTAAATGTGATAATTTACTTCAATCATTCAATTGATAATATATGTAAAATCTAGATAAATCTTGGAATTGATCCTAATCCTGGAACTTGGAATTGCTCTCCCTATTTATAATAAGTTATCATTTAAACGACTTCTTCCTTGCCTTGGATTTCGATCTCAATTTGTAGATACATTTTTCAAAAAAGAGTCTCGAGGTCTTTGAAGTCAACATGATCAAAATAATGTACAGCCTGTGTGCATTGGACGACGGGAGGGGCATCTTTGGGAAACTAAAAATAATGTCACGGGGCATGTGAGGTAGTTTACGGGTGTATAATTTAGGAACACTTTATATACTAAGGTCACATGCCTCTCTTTCTGACAATTATAACTTTTAAATGATGTCAATCTCAATTTACAGATACATTTTTAAAAAAGAGTTATGGGGTCTTTTAGTCAACATAATCAAAAAGAGTTTTTACACACTCGCAAACATTTCACGCACTTACCCCACGGCAGGCCTACGTAATATTTTTATTGAGCTGACTATGAAATTTTGCTTTTGCTAATAAAAAAAAAGATCAATGCCGCCTCTTAGATTTGATATTAAGTTCTACTACAAGAGCTTACTTTAAGTTTTCCTAAATGGAGAATATGGCGATTATTTGAAAAGCAAAGTATCCATTAATTTAATTGTTGAGATATCTACAAATATAAACTTTTAATGCTAATACAAAAGCAAAAACAGAAAAAAGGAAAGCTTGTTAATCCGACATTCAAGCCAGAGAGAGAGAGAGATTGGCAGGCTAAGCGTAAGTCCTGGTGGAATCTTTTGACTTTTGTAATAAAAAGACGAGTTACCTGCTCCATTATCAAATGAGTACAATTAAAATTAGGGATGAACATCAATCCTGCTTCAATCCCTTGAATTGATAATAGTTAGTACGGTTCCCAATGTATTGTGCTAAACTTACGGTTCTACCTAAGAATTGGTGATCCAAAGTAGAATCGGACCGGACTAGTGGAGATTTTTCTCTTTCCTGCATGAGTACTCAATTCGCTCCGCAATTCCTTCTTTTTTCTTTGTTTATTGCTTGTGGGTGGACTTATCTAGTGCGCAATTTGTGGATCTGTTTCTATTTTGCGCATTTCAAGGCTGACAATGGGCATTTTCATGCTTCTTTTTTAGAAAATTGAAGGTCTAAGTTGTACTGGAATTGTAAATGTTAGTCAATTTCTAGGGGTTATTACGAAGACAGGGTTTTTATCTAGAGTGCAATTTGTGGATCTGTTTCTGTTTTTTTGCGCATTCCAAGGTTGACAATAGGCATTTTCATGCTTCTTTTTAGAAAATTGAAGGTCTAACTTGTACTGGAATTGCAAATGTTAGTCAATTTCTAGGGGTTATTACGAAGACAGAGTTTTTTTTTTTTTTTATTTTTTTATGTTGTAATTGTAACTGTAGTTGCAACACTCGGAATGCTTAGTAGAAGGCCCAAAACCAATCACTAAGCGCAAAGGGGGAAGGAAAAACTTAGTTTTCACATTTGAATTCAAAGAGTCAAATCCATAAAACAACCTAGAGATCACGGTCTGTTTGTTTGGGCTTATAAAAAGTAAGAACAACTTTTTTGCTTTCCCATCAAATTTAGTAATATTGTAATTTAAATTTTAGAGAATTATGAAAAAAAATTAGGTGAATGTACATGTCAACATTTTTATAAGAAAGTTTTGATTGCTTAATACTAAAGAAAGCCAAAGTGCGAGTACCGCAAAAAAATATATAAAAAAAAAAGTCACTCCGAATTATCTAGGAAACGAATTAGCTAAAAAATCAGGAATTTACTGTTCAAGTGGAAATCTACTCATAAATTTATTTTACAAAAAAAAAAAAAAAAATCACCTTTTAAAAGTAGGATATGAGAAGCCCTAGAGTTAAAGGAAATAAAATAAAATTGCAATCTCAATTTCTTTGTGTTGTGTCAAAAAATAAAAGTAAATGTCATAAAAATTCTCAAATTCATATATCCGTATCATATTTACTCTAAATTAAAATTTGCGTCTAGAAATAGAGCTCTCCAGAATGATACAAACGAAATTTAGTAGTGGCTAGCCAATCTACCTTTTATGCAAACGCATAGTGAACGAGCCTTTCATTGATTAGGTGCTCTCACGAGGGGAAAGCCTTGGGCAAATAAAAAATCAATAATCAAAGCAGTTAAAATAAATAAAGTAGGAGTAAAATAAAACCCGAGCCGCATTTGATAAAATAACATAAGGCCTCGATATCGAACTTCAAGATGAGACCCTGTGAGTAGTGAATGGGAAGTTTGTGCAAGACTTTTGAGATGTACTAATGTGTCAAGGATATATATAAATATCCGAACGCCACTTGTCAAAATAAGTTGCTTTCCTAAAAATCGTTCTTGTAATTACGAAAATTTAGCGTAATGTAATCTAAATGGAACACAATCCTTGGAGAATAATACAAATATAATGTAAACAAATCTAAATTTCCCCAAATAAACCCTTAAACATATTATTTTTGTGATTTATTTAAATGAAGATAAAATCTAAATTACTATCATGCAAGTTGTAATTACTTTATTTTTATACTTTTCATTGCATATGATCCATGCAAGATAGAGATTAAGGTTACAAAAAAAAATGTGATCTTAATGTACTAAATATGCATTTACACTAATTCAAGGAAAATTCTATTCTGAAATGGCAATTATAGTTATAAAAATATTCAATTATCAATGCCTAACTGTGCAAATTTGCACGTCTTGCGATCCCTATGTAGAATATGTATGAAAACATTAGATTTGAGATATGACATAAAAAATGCATTAACTAGAAAACGAAGTACTAAGTTACCTTGAGAATGACAAATTTGCTCACAGGAAAAAAAAAAAAAAAAAAAAAGACAATTATGGGAAGAACTTTTTTTTTGTCTATAAAAATTAATTTTTACTTAAATCTCAAATCTAGTCTTGTTGACTTGAAATCTTAATTGTCCAATGTGATTATTTCACCTCAGCAATAAATCCATATTGCTTGCTACTCGAATCTAAATCACTATCCATTGTTTTTTTTTTTTTAGCCACAACTTGAAAAATAATGGTGAAACTATTTGTAGTCTCGTTCATTTCACCGGCAAGACAAACAGACCTCTGAATTGAATCTCTCTAGCTAGCCTCCATTGCTTTGTCATATTATGAAGTTGTGAACGTCGGCCACCACCCATCAAGAGACACCCTAGACAAGATCTACCAAATTCATAAACAAAACCTTATTTTCTAGAGCAAGCCCAAGCCCTCCACTTGAAACTTGGAAATTTACTTCAAATGGACATCAATCAATCGATCTCATTTAATACATAAATTGATTTTGTTAAGAAGTATAGTAAGGGAGAATCTAAAGTCATGCCCTACCAAAGCACTTGTCACAGTCTATAAGATCTCAAGCTTCAATTAACAGGGCTAGATTTGAGACTAAATAAAAGTTTGATTTTTATTGACATAAAAAAGATTCAGGCCAAAATTGTCAATCAAAGGTAAACTTTGCGTTTTTTTTTTCTTTTAATTAGCCCTTTAATAAGTTTACCATGTGTCGATAATGATTGAAAATTGGTAAAAATAAGAAATGCTATCCAAAGATAGCTACCCTCTCTCAGACCCCTGGTCCAAACGCGCCCCTGCAGTGAAGAGAAAAAGATAAGTCTTCCCATGACGGAAAAAAAAAAAGTTGTCCGAAAAGAAGATTAATTTGAAAATAAATAAATTAATTCGTCTGTCCTCCAGAAAAGGGCAAAAAAGGAAATAAACCAAAAACAAAAACGATGTACGAAAATGAAAACGAAACAAAGCAAACCCAACCCCATGACCAAAGCAAGACTTGCAGCGGGATGACCGACTCTTCCCTCCCTCCTTCCTATCTCCCTCCCCCAAAATAATAATAATAATAATAATAATAATAATAATAATCCGGGGATCCGTCTTTTTTATCGCTGAATGAATATGCCAGAATGGCCCTGGCACGTCCATCGGAATTTGCC
The DNA here is from genome assembly GCF_016545825.1 of Eucalyptus grandis. Classification (NCBI taxonomy): domain Eukaryota; kingdom Viridiplantae; phylum Streptophyta; class Magnoliopsida; order Myrtales; family Myrtaceae; genus Eucalyptus; species Eucalyptus grandis. Next base: position 40,451,418 of record NC_052616.1, read on the forward strand.
AAGCAAGCGCTCACCATTTCCACTGCTTTTGCCGGTATGTCCTTTCTCACGCGTGCCCACCTTTTTCTTCTCTCTGTTGTCGTGCTTTTAACATGCCAGGCTACTTTTGCCTGCCAATGCCCTTTTTCTTTTATTTTTCTTAATTTTTATTCATTTAATTTTTCATTAAATTTTTTAATGATCTTTTTTTTTTTTTTTTTTTAATGTAAGTGACTCTTTTGGAAAATCTACCTCTGTGAGTACCTGATTCACGTCGTGATCCCTTCTTCTTCTTCTTCTTTTTGTTGCTTGCTTATGGACTCATGTTGTGTGCGATTTCTATTCTGGAAATCAATTTTTAGCTAGAAATAGACTTTTTTACATGTTTGATGATAATATAAAAATTTTATACTTGAAATAAAAATTCGTTTGGTAACGACACAAAATTTCTTCTTTCTAGGTGGTCGACAATAGTGGGCAGTAGGAGGCGGCCAGTGAGGGACGACAGCCAATAGGCGGCAGGAGGTGGCAAGCGACGGGTGGGCGACCAGCTAGTAGCGAGGATGAGCGATGAGAAGAGATTTTTTTTTTTTTGATGACCCGGAACCCGCGCACCGTACCAACACTGGACGGCCTCCTGCAGTTCCGGTGACGGGGTAAACCCTAGGGCCCACGGAGACCCACCACCCCGTGGAACGGGTAAGACGCTGCGTCTCCGCGGAGAGTCGAACCCTCTCCCTCCTAGAAGGGGTCAGTGGGTCCCCCCACGGTGGGGAAGACTTAAGCGATGAGAAGAGATTTTATTCCTAATTTTTGTTCTAAAAATAGAAAAGTAGAAAATTTTTACTTTTCATTTTTATTAGAAACTTATTTATAGACTAAAAATTATTCCAAAAGTAGAAAAATGAAATTATCTTACTAGACAGATTTCTATTCCAAAGTTGTTCTCTCGAAAACAGAAAAATAGAAAAAAAAAAATAGAATGATTCATGCGCGCTCTTGGTGGATCTATTTCTGTTTTATGCATTTCAATTTTGATAATGGGCATTGCTTCGTTCTTTCAATGGAGAAATCTTCCACATGTCAACGTTTTCATGTGTAAGTTTCAAATGCTTAAGTTTAAAGAAAATCAAGATTAGAGCACTACCAAAAAAAAGACAAAAGAAAGTCTCTCCAAACAAATCTAGGAAACAAATTAACTAATAAAGGGGAGAATTTCCTTTTCAAGTAAAAGAAATCTAATAAAAAACTATGTAAAAAATATCACTTAATTTGAAAAAGATACTAGACTTAAGGAAGTAAAATAAAATCGTAATCTCGATTTGTCTGTGCCAATATTATATATATATATATATATATATATATAAAAGCATAGCTGGGGACCGAAAATGAAATCATGGAGAAAACAAGGACTAGTACTGTAATTTCCTCAATATTTTATTTCCTTTGAGAACGACTTACATATTGGGCGTTCGTGAAAGTCGACTATACAAGAAGCAGAGTCCACCGGGGGTCAAAAAGCCACGCGTACTGGTTACGCCATTTTAGAGTTGACGAAGACTCGAATTGGTTTGCTTTTCTTATGTGAAAAACAGTGGGGAAAGTTCTAGGAAGAGAGGTCCGAAGCTTAATATAAACGAACTTCAGTGGTGGTAAAGTGAACGAGCTTTTCTTGTTCAGGTGCTACGAGAGAGGAAACCCTCAGAAGAAAATACTTGTGAGAATGGACATGGTTTGAGGCAAGGTAAGTTTGTGTGTGACGCATGTTTAAGACGCCTTTGAGTGAATTCTCATCCTAATCGAGGTTTAGGGTATTGACTCATTGAGATTTATTCTCACCCCATCATGGTTTAAAATTTTTAGGTCTCTAGGATGGAGAGTCCGAAGCCCGAGGAGAAAGGGTCTGGAGTGTAGGTGGCCCAGTAATTTTTTTTTGAGTTAAACCTTCTGTATATAGACTAATAGGGCCAACCTGATATGTTTATAAAGTGCAGTTTGTGAAATAAAAGCATTGGCATGTTTTTAGACTATCCCTATGTTTAATTGTTGTTTGAGGTTTATGAGTTCGCTTCTGCATGTGCATAAAATAAATGGGTCGGCGACACATTTTGGGAATGTTGCAAATTTTAAATCGACCGCTGAGGGATGCGCACGTGCTTGGAGTTCGGGGCGTGACATACAAGAAATAGGAGGTTCTTTCGGTAGGAAAGAAAATGATATTTAACAAAAATAAATTAAAGGAAAAGGAAGGAGGCTCCCAAAGGAGATGAACTATTCATTTTGTAAATATGTTTATTACAATTCTAAAAAAGCCAACAAGGTACTCCTTTAACTTAGCATGAAGATATATTTGTAATTCACTATGGTGTGACAAAAATGCAACAAAATAACAATTCATTATTATGAGTAATCCATCACTAATTAAACAATCAATGCTCACCATTTTAAGAATTTATCTTTTAATAAAGGGTATATATCCTCCAAGAAAAGCATTTTAGATAAGGGTTAATACTTTGAAAAACTCTAAACTTGACAAATTTACCACAAACTAATTTTTTTAATAATGAAAAACCCCAAACTGGTACACTTGTGACAAATTTACCTCAACTAATAATAAAAAACCCCAAATTAGTATACATATGACAAATTCACCCCAACTTATCATAAAAAATCGCAAACCGGTACACTTGTGATAAATTTACCCCAAACTAATTTATTCGATAGCCAAAAGTCCTAAACTAGTATGTCATATATCATATGTTAAATTGGATTAATATCACAAAAAATAATATAATTTTTTATTCCGGTTCGGATAGTTTCAGTTCGATGAATGGAAAATAGCATCTCTTTTTAATATTACAATTTACACAATTTCTTTTTTTCCCACTAATTTTTTTAATATTTTGAAAAAGAAAATTGAAAAACCAAACCGAACCAAAAGTTTTAGTAGTCTACTTCCGCCGAATGTGAGTTGACCGCGTCTTCTCTTCTTCGGAGTTGCCACTTACGGGTCAAAACACGCCCTGTCTCCTGTCCACCTCCAATCTGAATAATAGACATCCAGAATGTGTTCATTTTGTTAATGACCTATTTTTAGAAAAGAGTTTTTGTCAGTTATTCTTTTATCAGTTAGTTTGCGTTATAATTTGAGAGGTTACTCTTCTTCTTTTTCATAAAATGAAACAAAAAGAGGCTGCCTGGGTTACGTAAAAATCATGTACCAAAGAAGAAATATATGCACAAAGAGTTGCGTTTCTATTGTGAAATGCAGAGGGAGGTAGAGATCGATAGAGCATGCCGCTTCGAGCTAACAGCTTCAGGAACGGAACTCTATCGTCTCATTGGAGTAGCTGAGATTTTCTAGTAATCGCTTATCTCATAGAGAATGAAGCATTGTAATTGCAACCATGGATGCATCCTTCTTCAAAATCGGTGAAAAAGAAAGACACTGTAATATTTATACTGTTAGCAGAGTCAAATAGTACAATAGGTGAAATTTCTGTACCTATTCTGAATTTATAACATAGCACCGATTCGGAAATATATTTCTACTTTTGAAATCTGCTAATAAGTAATAACTATCTATCAAAAGATTGGTGTCAAAATTGATTTGAAAAAAAAAAAAAAAGAGTTCAAGAAAAAGAGATGATTCCTCCTATTGAAGTTCTATATTGATTAAAGAGGTAGGAAGGTCAAACTTACTGAGAATGGTCGATGTCATCAAAGGATCATGTAGTTAAATCATGAATGCCTGGTTCTTTATATTTGATAGATATATGCCTCAAAAAGATCATGAAAGACCGTTAGGAAGCTGGGAGTCAAGATGATTGATATGGCAGTGATATTCTGGGAAAAAATCAGAACTTTACTAATGATAAACTTCTCCGATTATCTTTATCGGCTCTAATGATGATTTCGCGAGACACACTAAATAGCTAATTAAGCTCAAAATGAAGATGACATGGAAAGAAGATTCATTGAGTCCGAAGGAAATCAGGTATTGGGAACGAAAGATCAAAACAGGTACGGATGCAAGTAATGGTAAAGCTACCGAAAGACACTGTCGAGATATAAAGCTCCGTAAGTAAGATTCTCTACTATGCTTTTTCTGGTCTCTATTGTGGCCAAAGAAAACGTCATTTCATGCCTCCCCATCACATGGGTTTGGTACTACTCTAAATCAGGTAACCAGTGTGAGTATCCAACTTCGAGCTACGTGCATTGCAAAAATTATGCCGCATCTTCAAATTTTTAGTTTAAAAAATGAGGTCGTTTATGATTTCCTTGGAAAATTGTCGGAAGGCGAATTTGGAATGAAATTCGTTTTGAAAGAAGATATTTATTATTATTTATTATTGTTGGGCACAGAAGCACGCCAATGATAACATGAAAAAATTACAACGAATAACTCAGGACTTACTTATTTGAAAATGCGATATTAATATGACACACAAATGAAAGGTCACCCAGCTATCAGACACATTATTTATGATTGGTAGAGGCTTAGACATACAATTACGATTATTTTTCTCACATGACATGAAAAAAGACTTAGAGCTAAGCAAACTCTTTTTTATTTCTTTCCCGTTCGAATTAGCCAACTCTTTCTTTTTCTCCTAGTTTGGAGCTCGCAAACTTTGAAAGAATCTGAGCTTTCACGGATGGCTTCAATAGCTCCTTATCTTCATGTTCTTGCGAAAGCATCTATCTATTGTACATCTCCCAAATAACTCCCTACTATTACCTTTATTATTTCCTACACAGTAACTTTCACAAGTAGACGTTGATTTCTAGTAATTGCTTTCGTCGAAGACAAGAATTACGGTATCCCTTGTCAATTTATGAGCGTTCTGCACAGAACTTGAATAAGAGTGGATTAAGGGAACATACTGATTTTTTTTTTTTGAGCAAGTAAACTAAGGTGCATTAAGGGAACATACTGATTGATGTGGGTTCTTTTTTTTTTTTGGGTAAAGGTAAGATATGATTGATGTGGGTTCTTTAAGCCTCTTTTTTTTTTTTTTTTTTTTTTTCTTTTGAACAACTGGAGGCAACCAGCGTGTTTCACGTTAAAGCCAAAAGAAGAGGCTCGGGCTTTGGGACGATGACAACCATTCTCGTTCTTAAATTGTTTTTAACGAAATAGATTTTTCTATTTCTATTTCTAGAAGAGTTTCTAAATAAAAATAACCGTTTGATAACAACACAAAATTTTTACTCTAAAAATAGAAATTCGTTTGATAACAACACAAAATTTCTTCTTTTCGTACGGCGGTGGCGACGACCGACGCGACCTTTAATAAAAAAAAATAAAAATAAAAATGATTTACTAACAAAAAAATAATGAATAAAATAAAATAAAATAAAATAAATCATAAAAATATCATTTTATTTTAAAATTAAAATATCATTTTATTTTAAAATAAAAATATAAAAATAAATTTTATTTTATTTATTCTATTTTATTTTATTTTATGAATAAATTTATTTTAAAATGAATAAAAAAAAAATTGAATTGGCAAAACACTCAAGGCAAATAATAATAAATTTATTTTTAATAAAAATAAATTATTTTTATTTATCATAAATAAATTATTTTTAATAAACTAAAATAAAATGATAAATAAAAATAATTTATTTATTTTAATAAATTTATTTTATTTTTAAATGAATATATTTATTTTTATTTATTTTTATTTTTAATAAAATGAGGAGAGGCGGAGGAAGAGGAGGAGGCAAAGACGTAGAGGAGATGAGGGAGGACTCACCAAAATTAGGGTTTAGTGAGAGAAATTATTTCGATTTCTCTTCCGAAATCGAAGTATAAAATTTTAGGGTGCGCATGTTTTTATTTCTCGTTCTTTTTCTGTTTCCTGAACAAAAATAAAAAAAAATGTTTCTGTTCCTGAACAATTTTTGAATAAAAAACGCGTTTGGTAAACTTGTTTCGGAAATAAAAAATAAAAACGAAACATATTTGGTAAATTTTATTCTTTTTTGTTTCTTTTAATTTTTTAATATTTTTATTTTATTTTTCATTTTTCCTTTCTTTTTATTTTTCTTTTTTTCGGCCGCCCGCCCTCCGGATCGGCCCAACGGCGCGGCCTCGCCCGCCAAATGACGCCGAGGCTCGCCGCCGGGCGAGGCCGAGCCTCGCCGTGGTTAGGCGAGGCTCGCCCGGCGCGGCGGTGAGGCTCGGCCTCGCCGGGGGCCAAGGCTCCCACGCGAGGTCGCCGACCCTCGACGGCGTCGCCGCCCTCGACGGCCGGTCCCGGCCATGGCCGAGGCCGGCGACCGCGAAAGAAAAAAAAGAAGAAAAGAAGAAGAAAAGAAGAAGAGAAGAAGAAGAGAGAGAAGAAGAAACGTTTCTTCAAAATTGTTTTAACAAACAAGAAGTAAGTTTTTTTTGTTTCTTTTTTTGTTCTTTTTGTGTTCCTAACAAAAAAACAAAAAGTGTTCTAGAAACACTTTTAGGAATAAAAACATGCAGGCCCTTAGCTTCGATTTCTCTTCCAAACCTATTTCTAATAATTCTAGAAATAGAAAAACCGAATAGGTTTATCAAACGGATTTCTCTTCCAAAAGCAGTGCTCCTAACGGAAAACTATTTCTAAACAGAAAACTATTTCTGGAACAGAAAAACTATTTCTGGAACAGAAATTTTAGGTTGTCATGCACCCCCTTTGCAAACTCGAAAAGAAGAGCGGTGGGGACGGATGAGGAAAGCGACAAAGGTCCTTGGAGAGCAGTCGATCAAATATTATGTGTGATTCTTTACAAATCGCTCAAGCACTGTGAATTCACAATGAGACAGAGGGACAGCGGGTTGGGTAGCGCATGCAAACGCTTCTTCGGGAAGAGTTTTCTTTCGAAATGGTTCTTTCTATTTTTGCTTACCTGGAACAATTTCGAAAGTAAAGAACCCGTTTGATAACGACACAAAATTTCTACTCTTGGAATAGAAAAAAAGAATAGAAATGCGTTTGATAACGCAACAATTTCTTTTTTGTATTTATTCATTTTTTAATCTTGTCGACAGATTGCGCCTCCGCTTTCCCCGGCCGCCGTCTCCCGGCCGTCGATGCTGCCTGCCGCACGACCGCCGGCGGTCGGCGTGGCAATAGCTGCGGCCGACGGGTCGGAGACGGCGACGGCGGACGGAGGCGGCGGCGACGGCGGGTGGCGGCGGCGACGGAGGTCGGAGACGGCCGCCGGCGGCGGCGACTGGCGGCCGCGGAGGAGGCGGCGCCGGGCGACCGGCGGAGGCGGCGGAGGCGGCGGAGACCGGCGGCGGCGACCAGCGACCGGCGGCGGCGACTGGCGACCGGCGACCGGCGGCGGTGGCGGTGGGCGGTCTCCGGGCGGTTGACGGTGGTTGCGGCAAGAAAAGGAAATAAAAGAAAATTAAAAAAGAAAATCAGCTTATTTCTAGAAGTTGTTCCTGAACAAGAAGTAACTTTTTTGCTTCTTGTTTCTTCCCAAACCATTCCCCGGCTAAGTTTTTATTCCCTAACAAAAACAATGTGGCGTTAGCAAGAAACGTTTCTGTTCTTTTTTTGTTCTGGGGAACAAAAGAACAGAAACCATGAGAAACAGAAACGTTTGCATGCGCTACCTCAGTGAGTGAAGTAGAGAGGTTTGTGTGTTTCTCTGCATCTGTTTCTCCATTGGACAATAAGCAGAAAAGGAAAGGAAGAGAGAGAAAGAGAGATAGATCTGCGTCCACGATTTATGAAACAGAAAGACCGATTTTTCCATTTGCGGAACCCAATGATAGAAAAAGCAACCGACCGATGCAGTGCCAATGTAATTACATGTTGCAATGCATTGCTTGTGACTCTAATCACGAAATTACGATTCCTCATCCTTCACCAGATTAATTGTGAATGAACTGGTTTTGGTCATTTTTCATTCAGACCTAACTGAGATACAACCTCACTTGTGACTTGTGAGGTGTAATTTGGGGTTATTTTCCTTTTTCCTCTCTTCAATTTTCTTCTTGTTGCTGTTCTTTCACACCCAAACACAACCTTTTTTTAAATAATTTTCTTCAAGAAAATCCACGATTCCTCCCCCTCTTTCAAGAAAATCCACGATTCTCCCCCCAGGGCCCTCTCTTTCTCTCTCTGGCCACTCACGAAAAGAGTAGTAGGTTCTTTCGGTAGGAAAGAAAGGGAAAAATAACGAAAATCAATTAAAGAAGAAGGAATTTTTTTGGGGGAGGGGGGGCGGCGGGGGAGGGGAATTTGAAAAGAGAGCATCAGAAAGGAAATGTACTATTCATTTTTTAGATATGATTTCTCCAATACCAAAAAAAGCCAGGAGGTGCTCCTTTAACTTACCATAAAGATGTGACGCGAATACAACAAAATAATATCTCATCATTTTGAGTAATCCATTACCAATCAAACAATCAATATTTATCATTTGGAAAAGCATTCTATATTATATAAGATATGTAACTTATTTAGTCCATAAAGACACGTGCACTATACATGTTAATGGAAAAAGGTTAGCGGATGACGAAATACAAGTTTGGGTTAGACAGAAGAGGGACGTGGTTTTTTGAAGTTCGAGATTTGACATGCACCAACTCTAAAGTTATGAAGGGTGGAATGAAACACTCCCTAAAATGTCGGAATGAGATCTCACATTCTTCTTCCAAATGCATTGAGCCTAAGAGTGTCATTATAATGTATCTAATTTGAAGTGATTTTCCTCATTAAGCAATGTTACTTTTTCCTCTGAACCTAGTTGGAAGAAAGTACCTCCAACTATATCTTTGATCGGTGGATACCAATATGTAAACTTAACTAAAATTAAATATAAATGATATCTATATTTGTAACTCACCAAATATAGTTACAAATATAGAGAGATTGCATATAGTTGGTGCATGGGGAGGGAGCCTATAAGGTGTAGACATGTGGCCACTCAACTCACTTTGCTTTTTGTTTTCTCTTTTTTTCTTCAATTTAAGATGATGTCATATCTTGTATCGCTTGCTTCCTTTCAAAAAATGCAAATTGGCACAAGAAAAATTATAGACAAGTGGAACATGAGGTCCCAAAATTAAAACTGTTGTCATCAAAAAGTCGAAAACCAATATTACTTGGAATGGTCGGGCTAAAAGTTAAAGCAAAGAAGCAAGAACATTTCTTTCCCACGCGGATGGACGAGCTAACTCTCTTTTTCTTTCCATTAGTCAAGCTTTGCATGCTGAAGCCTCCTAATGCCCTATTTATAGGCACCAATCTACTGCTTTTAGGAACCTTAGCTTTTGGAACGAAATTTTTTGAAATGTGTAGCCAAAATTCCTGAACAAAAGATTCACATGTTTAGCCACGAAGATTGAAGCCCACAAATTTTGAAAGACAAAATCCTGAACTTTAAGAACCTTAGCTTCACATACAACATCAAGAGCTCCTCATCTTTTATTTTCTTGTGAAAGTTTTTAGGGTTAATATCCTGAAAAACCCCAAATTGGTACACCCGCGACAAATTTACTCCAAACTATTTTTTGATCGTGAAAAACCCCAAACCGGCACACCCGTGACAAATTTATCCCAACCGACTATAAAAACCCTAAATTGATATATTTATGACAATTTTACTCCAAACTAATTTATTCAACCGCAAAAACTCCAAACCGGTAAATTTGTAACAAATATACCATTCGCTAAATTGGAATAATACCACAAAAAAATCACAAAAATTGTAAATTGTAACAAATGGAGCGTAAAATCGCAAATTGGTATACCAATCAATTGTCACGTTTCATTTAACTTAATAGTTTGACAATAAAATTTAACGAAAACTAACAGAAGGTAAATTTGTCACAAGTGTACCAGTTTGGAGTAAATTTGTTAAAGGTATACCAATTTGGAGTTTTTTATAGTCAAAAAAATAGTTTGGGGTAAATTTGTCACAGGTGTACCAGTTTGGGATTTTTCACGGTATTAACCCAAGTTTTTATTGTATATCTCCCAAATAGTTCCCTACAATTAAGCTTACTATTCGCCCCACAATAGCCTATAAACGTTGATTTCTAGATCCAATGATGCCCCCGCTGCACGGTTCAATTAGAGGACAAAAGCTTCACACGGACGTTTCTGAGAAATTGTGTCGGTGCTTTAAGCTTTCCCTTTCTCTTTTCGACTGGCAACTAGTGCTTTCCTCATTGACCCTAAAATGTAGAGGTCCATGATGCCCTGGAGACTCGGAAAGGAAGAGCGATTGGGACGGATCAGAAAAATAATTGATGAATGCTTTTCCATAGTATGATGGTGATTGTCCTCTCTATCTCATCCCCGATTCAATTAGAAAGTTTGGAATAATTGACTGAATTTAACCTGTTATGTACAAGCATTTAGGAAACACTTGAATTCATTAGGGATTTTAAATATAAGAAAATTTTACATATTGCAGAAGGAGAGAAATTGAGTAAATTTTACGTATTTTTGAAAGGAAAATTTTATGTATTAAAATTGTGTGTGGGTGTGTGGTTTTTTTTTTATTTTTTTAGTTTATTATTCTAAATTGCATATAGTGTGGGGATTAGTACTTGATTGATGAAATTATTTTGATGCTGCTGGCAAAGTGTTAGTAGAGTTGTAGATAAGCACTATCATGACCCAATCTGAGTTATAATTTTCTCAAAGCAATTCTTTTGAAGAATGATTTGCTTCCTCTTTTTAAAATGTATGCGGTTCTGTTTATTTCCTTATACAAATTCTTTCCATTTCATATTATCCATGGGGATGCTCAACTGGAAGAACAATTGCTTCAACTAACCCATATGTTTATTTTTTGGTCAAAATCAACTAACCCATATGTTCTCTTCAGCAAATTCCTAAGTTCGGCTATCTCAGTCCCTTAACAGTTCTTTTCATGGTAAATTATTAGTATGTCAAACTTGACCAAGTGCAGAATATTGATCAACTACTATATTTTCTTCAAAAAATTCCCCAGCCATCTTGGATTCCTTAATCAGATTTACATGTCAAACTTGACCAAGTGCAGAATATCGATCAAATTCAATTTGTCTAGAAAAATCATGTTCTGATTTTATGTTATGTTCATTCAAGTGTCAGAATATAGTAGTTGGGGCTCAAAATGTATGTGAAGTTCAAGTTGAGGCATTGGACCAAGGTAGTACACACAAGCCCCCCGAACATTCACTGTGTAGATAGGTTTCTTGAAGGTTCACACGCCTTAACCCCAGTCAAAAAATATCTCTGGAGATGGTCCACAAAACGCGTATTTTGAATTGAAGTGGATGCCATCTGATTTCGCATTGCCGGAAACGCAAATGATGGTCAAGACATGATGCAGACAAGGCAAAGTGGATCCCCCCTTGTCACTCTCCCCAATAATTCTCCACTTATATTTGCTTTTCTAACTCGTGTTTGTACTTCATCCAAACAGCCACAGACCGAGCTTTCACGGACAGTGCGTTGTCCGCCCATCCATATGAATGCATTCCAAATTTTCAAAATGACTCCAAAGAGCAAATCTCGTAAAGGCTTTCAATAATTTCAGCATTAGCATCACATCACTATTATTGCATCACGCGTGACTTCCAAAAATAATCTCAGTAGAATATAACAATTTTATCAATTTAATCTTAAATTTTGACGCAAGATATTAATATAGTGTTTACAATCAATTTCCATCAAGAATAACTGATGTGGTGATCTAGTTGTCTTGGGTTGTCATAAGTGGCACATCATTACACTAGTGCTTTCCATCAATAATTGATCACAAGAACAACATTGAAATATCGCACAAAAATTTAAAACTAAATCGGCGAAATTATAAATTTAGGACTAAACTAACATTCATATAATAAGTTCATGATTTATTGGATGATTTTCCCGATATGATAATTGATTTAAATACAAAAAACATTCACAAGTATGACATCCATGGCATTTGGTATGATGCATGTGATCCTGCCTACCCAATTGTTTTTCTCACATGACACGAACAAACGCTTAGAGCAAACTCTTATATTTCTTTCCCGCACCAGTGAGCCAACTTTTTTTTCTTTTTCTCCTCGGTTTGGAGCACGCAACCTTTGAAAGAACCTGAGGTTTCACGGATGACTTCCATAGCTCATCCTCTACATTTTCTTTCGGACGCATCTATGGTACATCTATGTCAATTTCTCAATCTAGTGGTGCGCGTGCTGCACGGAACTTGAATGAATAAGAGTGAATAAAGGCTACTTGGAGAATACTTGGAGAAAACCTCAGCCGGACGATTCGGAGAACGTACTGATTGATGTGGGTGCTTTAACCCTCTTTTCCTTTTGCTTTTGAACAGCTGGAGGCAACCGATGTGTTTCATATTGACCCGCCAAAAAGAAGAGGTTCATGGCTCTACGGAGTCAGAAAGAAGAGCGGTGCGGACAGATGAGGAAAGTGCCAAAGGTCTCCAATTCATGAGATAGAAAAACCAATTTTTTCATTTGCGAAATACATGACAGAAAAAGGCCACCAACCGTTGCAAGGTGTAATTACATGTCAGGATGCATTGCTTTGTAACTGTGAATGGAGTGGTTTTGGTCGTTCTTCATTCAAATCTAATTGAGATTAGACACCATTTTTGACTTGTAAGATGTAATATATGACGGTCTCTACCACACGTTCCCTTCCCAAGTAAAGTTAAACTCTTGCTTCCCATTCACACCTCATCTTTATATCTTTTGCTCTCTTTTTTTCTTTTTTTTCTTTCAATTTTCTTCTTGACGTAGTTATTTCGTACGCAAACACAACCCTTTTATTTCTTCAAGAAAATATACAATTACTGACTCTCTCTCTCGATTGAAAGGAATACGAGGTTCTTTCAGTAGGAACGAAAAGGATATTTACCGAAAATAAATTAAAGGAAAGGGAAGGAGAAAAGCGAGAGAGGGTGGAAAAGAAAGCGTCCGAAGGAGATGACCTATTCATTTTGCACGCGTGTCTATTACAATGCTATAAAAGGCTAATAAGGTACTCCTTTAACATAGCGGGAAGATATATTTGTAATTTATTATGGATGTAACGTGAGATGTGACATCTCATCATTATAAACAATCAAAGGAAATAATTAACCAATAGAAAAAGGTGACTCTTGGGAGCCAAGAGGAGTGATGGGCCGGTTGTTAAGGCCACTAGGAGCAATCCAAGGAAATAATTAGCCATCACATGAATATATTTCCTGTTATTTATTTCGCAGGTCCTTTTCCCTTCAGACTGCGTAGCAGCCAGTATAATGGTAATATAATATATTCACAAAATATATTTGCTCGGATGGTTTTATCATTAACTAATTTCGGCAAACAGTGAGTCGACGTTCTGGGTGTCACACTGCAATCTTCTACTAATTAAGCTAAATTATTAATTGATCAAATGATCGGTAGCCCGTTGCTTTTAAAGTGATATTAGAGGCTCAAAATGCACTGTTAGCTTGTAGCACCTTGCGACACTGATAGGCTAACATTGTGCAATGGCAGCTCACGGTCTCGCCTCTACTGCGTACTAATCTCCTCCACCGGACGATCACTCTCCCTTCTTGATCAACTCTCTCAAAACAACTCCTAGAACCACCGCAACCAAATGGAGGACCAGCCCCGCCAGCAACGCCAGGCTGCCGCGACCCAGGAGCTTAGGGACCTCTCCTCCTCCACGAGGGGGCCCTCGACCACCCAGGTCCTCAGGGTCCTCATGCTCGTCCTGCTCAGCGGTGTCCTCCTTCTCCTGGCGGGCCTCTCCCTAGCGGGCACCCTCATTGGGCTCGCGGTCACGGCCCCGCTATTCGTCCTCTTCAGCCCGGTGCTCATCGCTTCGGCGCTCACCATTGGCCTCGTGGTCACTGGGTTCCTGATGTCGGCGGCATTCGTGCTCATGGCGCTGTTTTTCTTCATGCGAATGAACTCCCTATGGACGAGGATGGGGGAGCAATGTACAATTTCTGGCGGAGAACGAAGGGATTCTGGGCCATCTGCTTCCGTCGACAATGGGAATGGGAAGTCTGTCGTGGCCGTGGATCAACAGCAACTGGTGATAGGAAACAATTATTATGTCTTCTTGAGCTTTAGAGGCCCTGATACTCGCAAAGGCTTCGCCGATCACCTCTACCATAAACTCAAAGACGTGGGCCTGAGGTTCCATCCAAACTTCGTGTTCAGAGATAATGAGGACCTCCCCTTCGGCGAGGACCTTGGTGCAAATCTTATCAGTGCAATCATGCACTCTAAGGTTTCGATCCCAATCATATCCAAAAATTATGCTAATAGTGAATGGTGCCTCCGCGAGCTCATTGGTATAATGGAGTGTAAGGAAAGCAGAGGACAGATAGTCTTGCCCGTACTTTACAAGGTGGAAACCAAGGATGTGAGATACCTGAAGGGGAGCGTTAAACATGCCTTCGAATCCCGTAAGTATTGGTCTGACGAGGCGGTCAAGCAACGAGGGAAGGAAGCTCTCAGCAAAGCAGCTGAATGTAGAGTATACGAATCAGAGAATTTTGCTGATGGGTACTTCCTTGTTGGAAGAAGAATATTTCTATTTATCATCCTTAATCCTTGTTTTGTGGAGCCATTAATAAGTTCTCATGGATTATGTTGTTTGACAGGCATGAAGCGGAACTAGTAGATGAACTTGTAGCAACTGTAATGCGCAAGCAACAAGAAGATTTTCAACCATATCTTCACGAGAACTTGGTTGGCAATGATGATGATGTGGTTGAGGTTATGAGATTGGTGGATACTGCTTGCCCCAATACTCGAATTATTGGGATTTATGGGATAAGTGGCATTGGTAAGACAACTCTGGCAACAATTGTATATGAAAAACTTTTTGACAAATTTGATTGCCGTAGCTTTCTCAGGGATGTTGGAGAAAAACTTAAAAGTAATGGCATCGAGCATGTGCAATCTCAACTGATCTCAGATATACTGAATAAGCCAAAATATAAAGTGCTTGATTCTAATGAAGGAATTAAGATGATCCAAACCAACTGTGCAGAAAAGAAGGTACTTATTCTTCTCGATGATGTGAATCACCAAGACCACCTCAATAAATTGATTGGAAATGGTAAATTCATGCGAGGAAGTAGGATCATAATTACATGCCGAGATGAGGCCACGTTGAAGTCTGAATATCATAAGTATAAATGCAGAGAATTGAATTTCAACAATTCTTTGCGTCTGTTTAACATACATGCATTTGAAGGAAAACCACCTCCAATGGAATTGGCAAGTCTTTCCAGTGAGATTGTTGCCACCACAGGAGGACTTCCCTTAGCTCTCATAGTTATTGGTTCACTTCTCAAACGCACGAAAGATCCAAAAGCATGGGAAGAATATCGAGATAAATGGACGAAAGAACCACAAAGGGAAGTAATAGACAGGTTGAAGATAAGTTACGATGCATTAGAAGAGGGCACCAAACAAATGTTTCAAGACATAACATGTTTTTTCATTGGAACTGACCATAGAATTGCCACCTACCTATGGAGTGATCTTCAATTGTACCCAAGATCTGGATTGCAAAAGATGATGGAACTTTCGTTGATAAAATATGATGATAATAAGCTAAGAATGCACGATCAATTAAGAGATCTAGGCAGATGTATGGCCCGTCCTGCAAATAAGAAGCATTGGGACTATAAGAGACTATGGGATGAGGAAGCCATGAAAGTTCTAGGACGCGAGGTAACACTTATGTCTACTTTTGGTCTCTCACATGTTATCTAATGGTAGTCCCTCAAATTACTATTGTTATTGTTCTTTTTCTCTATATCTTTGATCATTCTCAGCATGCTATTAGCATTTTCTTAGTAAAAGCTACATCCAATTTGGGCCTCTAGTTCATGAAAAGTTTTGCGCTGGTGATTATGAGGCTCAGAAAAGGGTTATTAAAATTGTGTACTACTAAGTCTATCTATTTTGCTCTTTTGTCGTTTTCACATCATTTTCTAGCAACAGCATAAGGCTATTCTACCGGCGTTCATACAATATACTTGTGTTCATACTAATGCTATGCACGGATCTAGTCGTAGGTATTTTGAGCACATAATTCAACATTAACGAATGTTGTGCAAAATCAAACAACAGTAAAATACAACCGAAGAAAATAACTAACAACCAACGTATGATTTTGTAAATATTCATAGAAAGTAATTTCCATAAAAAAACTGAAAAAGCAAATATCGAAATTAAGAAATTAAATGATTGTAGGAAGTAAGTGATGGAATAGTGAAAGGCGAAAGAAATTGTGTTCTCGTTTTATCTGCCTTTGGTGTGACACAATATCCATCTCTATGCGCACACACCGACAAAGTGGTGACAAAAATCTATTGTTGTTAGTGAAAAAAAAAAACAGATAGTTAACCTATCAAATAAGATAACTGAAGGAGCAAAAAATAAATGTTAGAATGCACAAAAAGGAAAATGATAATAATTGCTATCCTTTATTTACTAATCCATATATTTTTATATGAATGGGTGAATGGCAAAAAATGCACCAACAAATTCTTAAGATGAGGTCAAATTTTATGACTCACTGGGGCAAATTCAATGATGACTAATTGACTATTGCGCTCATCTTAGGAGAAAATTAACCAATTAGTACTAAATCTATTGTGTGAATGTCCATTTCATCATAAACTTATTAATTTTGCCAATTTAGTCTTTAACCTTTGCACAAATTTGAATGCAGTCCCTCTGACTAATTTTTCATTGCTTTCTAATCATTTGCAGTTGTCCTGCATAGCACACAACCACATTAGCAATTTCCCGCAACGTTAGCAATTTCTTGTAAAAATTAGCCAGAATAACTATAGTAGAATTTCACTCAAAGGTTTTAAGAATTGCAAAATTGATAAGTTTTAGATCAATTAGACAATTTCTCCCTCATCTACATATTAGTTGTTGAGCTTTGAGCTTGAATATCCAAAAATGGAAACTCAAGTTCAATAGACCAAATTCTCATTTCGATCCAGCCATATGCCAAAAAAACCAACAATATTTTATGAATGGGAAGGGAATGAGTTGTCATGCTTTATGAATTCATAAGTCTGATTACGTACTTATTGTTTTTCAAAAGTGTGACAATTTTCGCATATTTCAAGACACCATATATAGTCTGTTGTCAATACTTGCAAAATTTAATTTCAAAACTTTATAGAAAACTAGACTAATTTCATATAAGAATTTCACATAAAACATCAAAACTTGGGGCATACAAGTGAAGATCAACATATTACATGATCACATAATTGTAGAAGATCACGTATATTTCTTTTTCCTATAAGTGTAAACAAAATGCTTCGGCTACAATAACATGTAGAGTATACTAATAGAAGATGGTTGAATGGTATTTAGAATCCTCATTTTTATTTTATTTTTTGTAGGAGGAAAATGAAAATATTGAGGCACTATGTTTGGATGAAAGGGGCTCTAGAGAGTTAGTGGAGCGAGAGTGCTTCAAAAAAATGCCTAACTTGAAGTTCCTTCATGTGAATGATGTGGATTTTGATGGAGATTTTGGAGGATCATTTTCTGAATTAAGATGGCTAAAGTGGGAGGGATGTCGTGACTCTTTTGAGGCGACAAACCTTCATTTGCAGAAATTAGTCATACTTGATTTATCAGATAATGGTATTAGTGGAAATTGGAGAGGATGGAGTTCAATTAAGGTAAAGATGAAAAAGGATTTTTCTTTTGTTACATTTGATGATAAATCACTCTATTTCTAATTGCTATCATGGAACATGTTTCTTTCTTGTAGATGGAGAGGTTGAAAGTTCTCAATCTTTCATGGTGCTTAGAATTAAAGAGTACCCCTAATCTCTCTGCATTTAAAAATTTAGAGATGCTAATCCTAGAACATTGTGCCCATTTGGAGGAAATCAACACTTCCATTGGAGATGTCAAGCGCCTCATTTCCTTGAACTTGAGCAGCTGTAGGAGTCTCGAGAAGTTACCCAAACAATTGGGCGAACTAGAAAATTTGGAGGAACTTGTCATAGACCGGACTTGGATAAAAGAAATCCCTCCATGTATAGGATCTTTAAAGAAGCTGAAGAGGCTTAGTGCCATGTATTGTCTTCTACCAGCTGAAGTTCCTAGTCCGGTAAGTTCTTTGTTAGCGGAATGCTACAAGTTGCAACAGATCCCTTCTTCAATTGGTAAGTTGGGAGAGTTGGTTGAGTTGGACTTGTCAAATACATGGATTAAGGAATTACCCGAATCCATTGGGGAATTGAAAAAATTGAAAATTCTAAGGATTTTTTGTAGTCAGATAGAAGAGTTACCAAGCTCTATTGGAAAATTGCAAAGCCTCCAAGAGTTCGATGCCGACGGATGCTTTTACCTGAAAGCAGAAATTCATGTTGATAAAGGCGGATTGTCTTCTCTAAAAACCCTTTGTTTAGGCAGAGCAAAAATTTCTTGCTTGCCGGAAAACTTAGATCAGCTTTCTTCTCTCGAACACCTCAATTTACTTGGCTGTAGAGACCTTCAATCACTCCCAAAACTTCCTTTTAGCTTATCATGCCTACGGCTTACCCATGAGAGCAATGAGCTGCCATCGCTCTCTCACCTGAAGCATCTAAAGGAGCTTGTCCTTTGGCTTTGCAAGTCTCTTCAAAGCATCCCAGAGCTTCCCTCTTGCATACGAAAGCTTTGTGTTGAGAGATGTCCCAAATTGGAAAGGTTGCCAAAGCTTTCCGATTTGGAATTTTTGTCGGAATTAGGACTCGTGGGATGCAATGGGCTAAAGAAATTGGATGGACTGGAAGCTTTAAAATCCCTTGGAGAGTTAAACCCATCCAGAGAGTCAGAGTTGTTCAACCTCGACGACTTTGTTGCAAAGGTAGATAAACTCCATGCAATACCGGGCCTTGAAAAATTGGGATCCCTGGAAGTGGTGGATATCTCAGGGTGCAAGCACATTGAAGTACTGGACCTTTCAAAGTCGAAGGATCTGAAGGAGTTGATTGTTAGGAATTGCGAAAGCTTAGTTGAAATCCATTGCCCTAGTAATTTTCTGGAGCACTTTGATAGGCATGGATGCAAGTCACTAAAGAAATTACCGGCCTTTTTACCACCTGATAGGGCACGATTCAATTACCGGACTTTTACCACATGTCCTCATGGGTTTGTCATTTACCTTCTTTTGATTGATTCTTGTCAGAAGAAGAATTCTTCTATTTATCATCCTCAATCCTTATTTTGTGGAACCATTAAAAAGTTCTCACGTGTTGTGTTGTTTGACAGGCGCAAAGTGGAATTAATAAAAGAAGAAGTACGAGTAATAGCAGACGAGTAGCAACATGATTTCCTATCACCTCGTCTTGAAAACTTGGTTGGAATTGATGATCGTGTGGCTAAAGTTATTGTGATTTGGGGGATTGGTGGCATCGGTAAGACAACTCTGGCCACAAACATCTACAATAAGCTTGCTAAGAAATTTGAGCTACGCAGCTCTCTCATGGATATTAGAGAAACAATTAATCGCAAGGGTATGGAGCATATCCAATCTCATATCCAATCTCTATTGATCTCAGATATAACCAAAAATCATGAAAGTAGAGTGCGTGATTCTATGATGGGGATTGGAAAGATCCGATTAAGTTGTGAAAAAAAGAAGGTACTTATTCTTCTTGACGATGTGGGTCATCAAGACCACATAGATAAATTGATTGGAGGTTGCAATTTCGAATCAGGAAGTAGAATCATTATTACATGTAACGCCTTCTTGAAGTCTGAATATAAGCATTATGAAGTCAGAGAAATGAATTGCGAAGACTCTATGCTTGTGTTTAGCTTGTATGCATTTGAAGCCAATCAACACAAACTTCATGATTCTTTCTAGTGATATTGTTGCCACCACAGGAGGGCTTCCCTTAACTCTCAAGATTATAGGTTCATTTCTTAAAAGAAAAGATAAAAGCATATGGAAAGAGATACTAGAGAAATCGAGGAAGGTGCCTCATCAAGATGTACAAAAAAAGTTGAAGATAAGTTATAACGCATTAGAACATAACGAGAAACATATGTTTCTAGACATAGCCTGCTTTTTCATTGGAATTGACAAAAGAGTGGTCACCTACCTATGGGAGGATCTCCAATTGTACCCATATTTAGGATTGGCAAGAATGATTGAACTTTCGTTAATAAAATATGGTGATAATTATGAGCTGAGAATGCATGATCAATTAAGAGATTTAGGTAGAGCTATAGCCCGTTCACTACATAAGAAGCCTTGGCATCATAGCAGACTATGGGATGAGGAAGCCATGAAAGTTCTGAGATGCAAGGTAACAATTATGTTTACGTTTGGCCTCTCACATGTTATCTAATGGTAGTCCCTCGAAGTGCTATTGTTACCGTTCTTTTTCTCGATATCTATGACCATTCTCAGCATGCTATTAGCATTTTCTTGGTGAAAGCTACATCCAATTTTGGCCTCTAGTTCATTGATTTTGCACTAGTGATTATGAGGCTCAAAAAAAGGGTTATTAAATTTGTGTACTATTAACTCTTATCTATTTTGCTCTTTTGTCGTTTTCACATCAATTTCTAGCAACATCATAAGGCTATTCTACCTAGCGTTCATAATAAATACTTGTGTTCATATTGGTGCTATGCACGAATCTAGTCGTAGGTATTTTGAGCACATAATTCAACATTAACGAATGTCGTGCAAAATCAAACAACAGTAAATTACGACTGAAGAAACTAACAACCAACATATGATTTTGTACATATATTCATACAAAGTAATTCGATTAAAAAAACTGAAAAGCAAATACCGATATTAAGAAATTAAATGATTGTAGGAAATAAGTGACGGAATAGTGAAAGATGAAAGAAATTATGTCCTCGTTTTATCTGCCTTTGGTATGATACAATATCCATCTCTATTATGTAATGAGTGAGCGTTTCTTGGTACAAATCAATGAAGCCTTTATTCACACACACCAACAAAGAGGAGACAAAAATCTATTGTTAGACATTACCGCAAAAAAGACAGATAATTAACTTATCAAATAAGATAACTGGAGAAGCAAAAAATAAATGTTAGAATCCAAGAAAAGGAAAACGATAATAATCACTATCCTTTATTTACTAATTTATATATTTTTGTATAAATGGGTGAATGGCAAAAAAAGCACTAACAAATTCTTGAGATCAAGTTGAATTTTGACTGATTGGGGAAAATTCAATGATGACTAATTGAGTAGTCCACTCATCTTAGGAGAAAATTACTCAATTAGTCCCAAATTTATTATGCAAATGTCCATTCAGTCATAAACTTATCAATTTTGTCAATTTATTCTCAAGCATCTACGTAAAATTTCATTGTAATCATTCCGATCAATTTTTGCGGTGATGCAATCATTTATGGTTGTTCTATATGGCATGCCATCACGTTAGCAATTTCCTACAAAAACTAGCCGGAATGACTACGTTGAAATTTCATGCAAAGGTTTTAAGATTAAATTGCAACATTGATAAGTTTAGGATTTATTGGTATTTCTCCCTCATCTAAGGATTAGTTGTTGAGCTTTGAGCTTGAATAAGGAAAAACGAAAACTCAAGTTCAATAGACGAAATTCTTGTTTTCATCCGACCATACGCCAAAACCAAAAATATTTTATGAATGTGAAGGAAATGAGTTGTCACGTTTTATGAAACCTAAAAAATTTTATGAACGGGAAGGAAATGAGTTGTCATGCTTTATGAATGCTTAAGTCTGATTAGGTAATTTTTGTTTTTGAAATGTGTATCTAGCTTCTCACACATGTCAAAGGGACACCATATTTTGCTAGTCGTTAATACTACGTATGTTACAAAATTTAATTTCAAACCCATACTAATTTCATATAGGAATTTCACATAAAACATCAAAACTTGGGGCATACGAGTGAAAATCAACATATTACATGATCACGTAATGGTAGAATATCACATATATTTCTTTTTCCCTATAAGTGTAGACAAAATGCATCGGCCACAATAAGATGTAGAGTATACTAACAAAAGGAGGTTGGATGGTATTTAGAATCCTCATTTTTATTTTATTTTTTGTAGGAGGAAATTGAAAATATTGAGGCACTACGTTTGGACGAAATGGGCTCTAGAGAGTTCGTTGAGCAAGAGAGCTTCAAAAAAAATGCCTAACTTGAAGTTCCTTCATGTGAAGGATGTGGATTTTGGTGGAGATTTTGAAGGATTATTTTCTGAATTAAGATGGTTAAAGTGGGAGAGACGTCGTGACTCTTTCGAGGTGACTAACTTTCATTTTGAGAAATTAGTCATACTTGATTTATCAGACGGTGATATTAGTGAAAAGTGGAGAGGATGGAGTTCAATTAAGGTAAAGATGAAAAAGGCTTTCTCTTTTGTTACATTTGGTGATAAATCATTCCATTTCTAATTGCTAATCTTGGAACATGTTTCTTTCTTGTAGATGGAGAGGCTGAAAGTTCTCGATCTTTCGCGGTGCTCTAGATTAAAGAGCACCCCTAATCTCTCTGCATTTAAAAATTTAAAGATGCTAATCCTAAAAGATTGTGCTCATTTGAAGGAAATCGACCCTTCGATTGGAGATGTCAAGCACCTCGTTTCCTTGAACTTGAGGTGCTGTTGGAGTCTCAAGAAATTATCCGAACAATTGGGCAAACTAGAAAATTTGGAGGAACTTGTCATAGACCATATCGGGATGCGAGAAATCCCTCCATGTATAGGATCTTTGAAGAAGCTGAAGAGGCTTAGTGCCTCGTGGAGTTGGCGATCGACTGAAGTTCCTAGCTCAATAATCCATCCAGTAAGTTCGTTGTTAACGGAATGCTACAAGTTGGAACAAATCAATTCTTCAATTGGTAAGTTGGGAGAGTTGGTTGAGCTAGACTTGTCGGATACAGGGATTAAGGAATTACCCGAATCCATTGGGGAATTGACCAAATTGAAAATTCTGAGGATTTGTAATAGCCAGATACAAAGGTTACCGAGCTCTATTGGAAAATTACAAAGCCTCCAAGAGCTCGATGCTGACGAATGTCATAACCTGGAAGGGCAAATTCTTATTGATGAAGGTGGATTGTCTTCTCTAAAGACTGTTCGTTTAGGTTGTACAAAAATTTCTGGCTTGCCGGAAAACTTAGATCAGCTTTATTCTCTCGAACACCTTGATTTAATTGGCTGTGGAGAGCTTCAATCACTACCAAAACCTCCTTTTAGCTTATCATCCTTGCGGCTTACCTGTCGGAGCAACGAGCTGCCATTGCTCTCTCACCTAAAGCATCTAAAGGAGCTCACCCTTCATTTTTGCATGTCTCTTCAAAGCATCCCAGAGCTTCCCTCCTGCATACGGACACTTCACGTTTGGGGATGTCCCAAATTGGAAAGGTTGCCAAAGCTTTGCGATTTGGAATTTTTGTCGAAATTAGGGCTTGCGGAATGCAATGGGCTGAAGAAATTGGATGGAGTGGAAGCTTTAAAATCCCTAAGAGTGTTGGACCTATCCAAAGGGCGAGAGTGGTCCATCCTCAACGACTTTGATGCAAAGGAAGATAATCTCCATGCGATACAAGGCCTTGAAAAATTGGGATCCCTGGAAGTGGTGGATATCTCTGCGCGCAAGCACATTCAAGTACTGGACCTTTCAAAGTCAAAGCATCTAAAGACATTGATTGTTAGGGATTGCAAAAGCTTAGTTGAAATTCGTTGCCCTAGTAAATTCCTAGAGCACTTTGATAGGGATGGGTGCGAGTCACTCAAGAAATTACCTAACTTTTTACCACACGGCGAGCTATGGTCGGATCTTGATGAGGAAGCTTACTGAGGTTTGCGGGCTATGGTCGGATACGAGGTTGCGGAGGACGTGGTGCGATTCTCAGCATTGGGGTAAGAAGAGGAGGAGCGTGGAAATCAAGTAGAGAGAGAAGGGGAAGAGATTGAGGGGTCCAGCATCATCTGGTGGTCTATTTCTGTCTTCTTCCGGTGGACGACAATGGGATGACTGATTCGAAAGTGAAATTCATGCTTACATGCTCTGCTAGCTGAGAAATGGAATTCGACTTCTAACCTCACCCTCTCACCGATTGCTTGAAATGGAGCAACGGAGGAGTTTGACGATGGGGTGATTATGGAAGAGAGAATGTTGGAGGCAAGGAATCTGGTGAAGGATCTTCATGTTGGGTCTTCATTGCTTCTGGTTGTCATATCTTCAGAGTCCAGGTGATTGGACCCCTTTTAACATTAATCCATTCTTGTCACCAATTGATTGGTTTATTCATTGGTTGATTCTTGGCATGATTGTGCATGCGCATTCTGGTGATTCGAGGTTTTGAGATGCTATTGTTGGTCCGATTTTGGATGTTCGATGTCTACACACGGAGGAAATGAAAAGAAATTAATTCGAGCTTTTCTGCATATTCAGCGAAGCATGTTTAGCTGTCCCGTTATATTTATCAGCTTGTGATTCCTGTTAGGTGTAGAGATCTGCTTGGTTTTTCTCTTCTACCAGTTTGCTACGGTGTAATGAGATAACTATAACGGCTTTTGATTAGGTTTCGTGTCAATGGTGGTAAATTTTCCTTATGTTATCTGAGCAATCGTAGAGCATGTATAGCAGGATTATCCAGACTTATGAGTCTATTACAGGTTTAGGTTAATTTTATCACCCTGTCTAGGTAGCGTGGAAATTGACTACAGAGTTGTCCAAAATAATGTGAACTAACTTCAGGTTGAACGGGAAGATGACCTTGATTGATGAGGTTCTACTTCCATAGCCATGTCTTTCCTGTTCTTGGATCTTGAAGCACCTTGAGGGGTGATGAGAAGTGGAAAGATGAAGAATCTCATGTGAACCATTTTGTTTGTGCCTATCATCCAAAGTAGCATTTTCTCCATGAGTATGTGGAAATTCCTTCTCATAAGATTCTCCGAGGATGTCCTCAATTATCCCAGTTATAATTAATAATGTAGTGAAATGGTGTTGAAGGCTACTAATTTCACACGCAAAAGGATGCTAGTGTCTTAAATTGTTGTGATGGTGATATGGCTTGTTCATTTTGTCCTTACTTTTTCTTTGCTAGCTTTCTAGTTGAATGGAATTGCTCCTTATCTCCTTCTAATTGTGGGAAAATGCAAAAGCTTGAGCTGCATTGTGGTGTGTTTGGAAAAACTTTTGCTTTTAACTTTCATCTAAACTATTGTTTTTAGCATTTGCAATGTGTCTTTTGTTCAATACTCAGTGCTTCAAACCTTCAGAACATAAAACTTTGCATTTTATGGCCAATTATAGCAAAATAATTCTTGTCTTACTGACTAGGTTAGGAAGTACCTTTTGATTCCTAATGTTGAAACAGAAGCTCCATTAAATTTGTTTCTATTTTCATGGTTGGTTTTCATTCTGTCATCCTCTGTGTGAATCCTCTTTAATGTGATGGTCTTGTTTTTTGAAGGTTACAAACTCTATGCTAGTTGATTGTTGCCTGCACCGATGCGACATTCAGAGTACAAATGACTGAATCGATAGTAAGTGGCTTTTCTTTTAAGGTACCTGAAGATTTCAGTTCACAAAAAGAGTAGACGATTTCCACTGTATTGTGGATAATAGTGTGAGATCCAGACTAGAAGTATGGAGGAAGTCCTTAAATCAATCATATTGCTTTCACGTTTTTGGGATAAACATGACAAGTAATCAATGGGTGGCTAGAAAGGTGATTTGCTTAGGTCCTTTAATGTTTGAGAGCTAATCTAGATCTCTAATTGCCATCTTTTTTTTTTTTTTTTTTTTTTATCTACAGCTCAAATCCGAATGTTTTGCTATAGCTGCCATTGAATGGAATTGGAAAGTCACTCCTGCAATAATTGTGGTTTCAGCCAAATGTGCACTATTTTTGGCTTGGCTAATAGTGGGGACAAAAAATCTGCGGAGCTCCGGTACCACCCTACCGTTTATGGCTCTGAAAAGGTGGGAGTTGTGCATGTGATTTTTAATTCTGTGGAGAGCTTAATTGGTACTGCATCGGAAGCAAGGATTTCCAACTACAACCGTAATGTTGACTTAGGAATAGCTCATTAGCAATATTAGGAGTACAAAATGACTTGGAAGATACTAGTCATGTTCTTTTATTATCATTTGCAAAATAGCTAATGTGTGTCTGAATCCTGACGAGAGAAATCATGCTCTTTTATTTTCACCTACACAGAGAATACCAGAATGATGAAAAATATTTGCATGACAACAGCACGACAGAGATCGGATTCTGGAGATCATCCGTGTTTCCTGGTATATGTAAACATAGCAGTTAAAGTATCATATTCAGTTGAGAGTACCTACTTCACATTAGTATTTTCAGTTTGGCATGGGGCTTTTCGTGTCGATGTCTTACTGTTTTCCTCTTATTTCAAGGACTCTTGAGGAAATTGGTCGACCATGTGAATGTGATGCTTCAGCATCATCTGGCTTGTTATCCTGGTGGGAAAGAAAATAGATAACAATGCCTTTGAAGTACATGACATTGCATGTCATTTTTCGTCATCAGTCATGGAGTAAGACTGTTCATCCTTGACATGACATGAATATGTTCTTATGCAAACAGAGTATTACCTTTTTCCAAGTTCTATTAAAGCCAACTTCCTAGAGCATAGGATGTTTATTATGTGATTCTTTCATTCATGCATGCATAACTTCATTCACTATTAGCAAAAGTTCAACCAAAATGTTAAAAGTATTAGTTAGAGGTATACTGCATGTATATATAACCCCTATTGATACCCTTTATTCAACCAATGTGGAATAACACTTCTAAGGATTGATTGATCATAGCAACTACTCATGTTTATGTGGTTTCAATTGCATTTTTAGTAGCTTATGTCCACTTATTCTGTCATGGATTAATAAGCCACTGGAGGCAGCATCATGAGATTATTACTTTTCTCAAATCCAAGACACCGATGTTGAGATGATGAATATCCAAGGATCTATTCCACTTTGTTTGTCAATTGAAGTGCTAATACATAGATTGCTCAATCTGATGGTGGAGTTATGGCCTTGATTCTGTCAAAAGTAACATCCTGTATGGTCAAAATCTAGTAGGAATCATGTCGTGCTCCTTATTTTTCATCAAGCCTATATCCAACATGTTCATACCATCAGTGTCTTTACATATCGAATTTGCATCCTTCTGTTCGTTCTTTATTTGGTGATGGCGATTCTTCATGCTCTTGATGCTTTAAATGACCAGGAGCTTCACTGTAATTTTGGCAATGGTGTGAGATCTGAACCAAATATCTGGGATATGGATGCAAGAGGGAAGTTCTCTAACCCGATTGTGTTGCATCAATCTTTATGAATGGGAGCTGTCCGTCATAGTAATGAAAACAGGTGCTTCATTGCTGGGACGTTTGAGAGCTTATCTGGATCCATGAATGCCCATCTTTTCTTGAACTATTACTTAATCAGATTGGATACTTCGTTAGAGATGCCACCGCAGCAGACAGAATTGGAAGTTTGACATACTAAATACGAGAGGACTGCGGAAATGATCAACTATAGTCCCAGCTAGAAATGTCTACTATTTCAGTTGTAATGATACTTAGTAACTTCTCTCTTTTTTTTTTTTTTTCTCTCCCCTTTGAAGGATGCTAATTTTCCTCAAAACTTTGGTTACGTTACTTATAAATTTTTCATAATTATCATGATTTTGGCTCTTAAAGTGTACTTTATGATATTTATAAACATGCATATAATGTTTGCAATTGATCTATTGTGTAACTTAGACTAACAATACCTACTGGTCAATAGTTTTCCCATAAGATCCCAACCCCTCTCAATCAGCCATATGTACCCAACGATCATTAGCACCTCCTCATTCTTAAGCACAATAATCCTTTTTTCTTCTGCCGATCCTTGCCATGTACGGAAGAAGTATATGTTTTCAGTGTAAATATTCATGGAAAATTGTGTAAAAAAGCGAAAAAGAAAACGAAAGAGGGAGTAGAAAGCGGCATTGGAAGCTACTCTTTCCTTATATACGGTCAATAAACGAGCCATTTTACTCATTTTCGTGAGTCTCGCGCGCTCTGTTCTGACGTCCCAAAAACTCAATAGATGTAGGAGAAGGCAAAGAGATTTGCAGAGCACACAACACTTGGAGACAACTACTTCAGGATCGAAGCAATCTCGTTGGAGTAGCTGAGGCTTTCTAGAAAATGGCTTTAACCCCTCGAGAATGAAGTTTTGTAATCGTTGCAATCGATTCGTTTGCTCAGAAATCGATCAGTATGCTTGGGGCATGGACATTACTATCCGAATGACAACTTGTCAGGTGCTTGAAGAATTTCGAACATCCCATCTTAAGAAAAAATACTTATTGATTAATGGATTTCGTTAAGAAGATATATGTCATTATGATTGAGTTGGGCTCCCATAGAAATTTCATGCGACGCTTTCCTCAAAATGACTCTGCGAAGAAGCTCGAGATGAATAACCCTACTAGATGCCCGAACCTCGAGAAAATTGTCCAGAAAATCCTAAACCTATCCAATTTAATCCCAAACCTTTAAATTTTGTCAATTCAATACTAAACTTTTTTCACATTTTGCCAATTCAGTACTAAACATTTTCATTTCTTAACGATTAAGTTCATCCAAGCTAATTTTGGCCAAAAATTGCAAACATTGACAACGAGTGTTGACGTGGCACTTTTAACATAATATCTTAATAATTTTATGGTTTTTCTTTTTTTACTTTATTTGCCTTTTCTTTTAGGTTATTGATCTGACTGACAAGGGTTGCTGGCCAACCCTCGCCGGCCACGAGTGAGGGTCAGCTGCCCCTCACCGGCTCTAGGGAGGGTGTCATGCCCCTTGCTAGCTTTGGGCAAAGGCTGTGACGGCCTCACCAGATTTGGTGAGGTGGGGGCTTGGCGCCTTTTGTTGACCCCAAGCATGGGCCCCAAGCAAGGTCGCCGCCCTCACCTAGTGTCAGCATAAGCAAGGGCCAGCCGCCCCTCACCTATGACCAGCGAGGGTTGTTGCATGTCAAATCAAAAGCCAAAAAAAAAGAGCAAAAAGGTCAAAAACTTCAAAATATTACTAAAAAGTGTCACATTAGCGCCATCAATCTATGTCAGCAATTTCCAGTCAAAATTGACCGGATGGACTCAATTGGCAAGAGGTGAAAATGTTTATGATTGAATTGACAAAATTGGAAGATTTATGACTGAATTGATAAAAGTGTAATATGTTTAGGACTTTTTGGACAATTTTCTCCCTGAGCCTCACAGCGGATCCTACATCATCAATAAAACGCGTGATCTCACCGATACATGAAAAATACTTTTGGGCATGACATGAGGGCATTTTCTCGGAAAAATAGTTAAATTGGATAGAAAGCAAAAGGTGATTCGAGCAATACTCTCATCCATGGGTCGAAAAGGATTCGGAAGTGGTTTCATTGGAGTTAAATTTGTTCGAAAAGTATACATCACTTATAATTCGATGGTGCTAGGTACAAAAGCATGGTGGCCGTAACATGAGAAAATTATAGTAGGGGATTTGGGACATACATATATGAAAAATGAGGTACAAATAAAACACATTGATAAAATATCTATTGCACAAACTATTGCGCACATTATTTATGAATAGTAAAAGCTCACCCTTACTACTATCACGATTGCTTTTTTCACAAGACACACAAGAACACAGAGCAAATAAGCTTATGTAAATACGCGCTCGAAGGACGAGCCAACTCTCGCTTTTTCTCTATATTTGGGAAATGCTCTAGGCTTGCATTATGAGGGTTTCCAATGCCCTAATTACAGGTAGGGGTGTCAGAATCAAGCCGGAACTGAAATCAATTCGAACCGAACTGAGTTGAATTTTCATACATTTTAGGTTTGATTCAGGTTTGGGGTTGGATCATGAAGAAATAACCATTTTTCTTATTCCGGTTCGGTGAATGAAAAATAGCAACTCTTCTTAATATTACAATTTACATAATCTCTCTTTTTCATTAAACCTTTTTTTAAATATCAAATAAGAAAACTGAAAATCAAACTGAACCGATTGTGAGTCAACGAAGAATTGGATAGAGTTTTAGCAGTCTACTTCCACCGATCATGAGTCGACTGCGTCTTCCCTTCTTCCGAGTTGCCACACGCGGGTCACAACACTCCCTGTCTCATGTCTACCTCCAATCTGGATAGTATACATGCAAAGAGAGTTTTTGTCAGTTATTCTTTTTATTAAGTTAGTTTGCTTTATAATTTGAGAGATTGTTCTTCTTCTCTTTTTCTTGTTCTTTTTAAATAAAATGAAACAAAAAGAGGTTGCTTGGGTTACATAAAAATCGTGTACTGAAAGAAGCAATGAATGGACAAAGAGTTGCAGTTCTATTGAGAAATGCAGGGGAAGCCAGAGATTGGTAGAGCACGCCAACTTGGGCTATCCGCTTTAGGATCAAAACTCCGTCGTCTCGTTAGAGTAGCTGAGATTTTCTAGTAATTACTTATCTAGCAGAGAATAAAGCATTGCAGTGGCAACCATCAACGCCTCCTTCTTCTAAATCGGAGAAAAAAAGATCGTGTAATATTTCTACTATTAGAAGAGTCAACTTACCAAAAAAAAAAAAAAATAGTACAATAGGTGAAATTTCTATACCTGTTCTAAAATTATAACATAGCACCGCGTTGGAAATTGTATCTCTACTTTGGAAATTTGCTAAAAAGTACTAACTATCTATCAACAAAATTATGCTAGTGGTGTCAAAATTGATTTGGAATATAGAGTCCAAGAGAAAGAGATAATTCCTCCAAGTCAAGTTCTGTTTTGATTAAAAATGTGAGAAGGCTAAAGTTATTGAGAATGATTTGTATCATCAAAGAATCACATAGTTGAATTATTGAATGTCTAATATCTCGAAAAGGTCATGATACATCATTAAGAAGCTAGAAATCAAGATGATTAGTCTAGGATATATCAGAAATTGTCAGTAGAAATAAAGATAAAAAAATTATCAACAACGAAATTCTCCAATCATCTCTATCGGTTTTAATTGTTAATTCTTAGAACACACTAAACAGCTAGTTAACCTCAAATCAAGATGACATGGGAAGAAGAATCATTGAGTCCGAAGGAAATCAGGTGTTGGAGCGAAAGAGCAAACCAGGGTCGGCTTGGAGTAATAGTAAAGCTGCCGTCAAGAGCTTTATCTCTTGTAATGAAGCAAGCAAACCATGCTTTTTCCACTCTATTTTGGCCAAAGAAAACATCATTTCATGGCCCCCATCATGTCGGTTTGGTACAATTACAAATCAGGTAATCCATGTGCGAATCCCAACTTTGACCAATGAGCATTGCAAATTATACCATTTCTTCAAATCCTTAATTGAAAAAAAGAAAAGAAAAGAGAGATCGTTAATGGTTCCGTTGGAAAATCCTTCGAAAGTGAACCTGGAATGAAATTCGTTTTTAAAGTAGATATCATTCATTTATTATTCATTGTTGTTGAGTACAGAAGCACGGTAATGATAACACAAGAAAATTGTAATAGGCAACTTGGAACCTACTTATCATAAAATATAGTATGTACAAAACACACAAATAAAATAGCCATCACACAATTATGGGAAAATTCCAAATAAGGACCCGAAGTAGGACTATTTTCTCAAAAGAGGGCTCGAAGTGGAGCTTGTGTCAGATAAAAACCTGAAATGACCACATCTGTCTCAGATAAGGACCTCACCTTGCCGGCCGGCAAAATATTATGATTTATGAAAGCTTACACTTACTATTGCAATTGTTTTTCTTGCACGACAAGCAAAAACATTTGGAGCCAACTCTCTTTAATTTCTGCCCCGCGCAGATGAGCCAACTCTTTCTTTTTCTCCTCCGCCTGAAGCTCCTCACGAACTCTAAAAGAACCTTAGCTCATCATATGACTTCAATTGCTCCTCCTCTTCATGTTCTCGCGAGAGCATCTATCTATTGTACGTCTCCCAAACAGTTCATTACTATTAACCCTTACAATGCTTCTAAGCGGCATTAACATCAAAGACAGATTCGATGGAAGATGAATTGGCACAGGCACATGATATTCATCACCTTTCTTCGCTTCGTTTTGAAAGTTGTTGACCAACGAAAAGAATGGGAGAAAGATGCATAAAGAAGTGAAGCTCGACAACAACACAAGAAAGGCTAGTCACGGAACACATACTATATTTCACTTGTCTTGCAAAAGACGATTCGATTCACAATTCAACAAATGGTCTACACTTTCTTTCTCTATCTTTAGATACACAATTTCCCCTATTTAATGAGGAATGGGGAACTAAGCAAAGTTCCCGCATAGAGAGAGTGAATCCAGGAATGGAATTGGTGACTAAAGCCAATCCCTCTCTTCAAATCCTATCACGTATAGAAGATAGTTGATGCTTTCTCTCCAACTCCCTCTCTTTCCATCGTAAGATGTCTCGCCCGAATGAATTAGTTGGTACTAGAAATGTTAGAAAAAGTAAATGAAAAGAGTAATAAGAAGTGAAAAGGATAGACACTTCCCAACCAGAAAGCAAAGTGGTAGACCATTTGTTGAATTGTGAATTGAATCGTCTCTTGCAAGACATGCGAAATATAGTATGTTTTCCGTCACTGGCCTTTCGAGTGTTGTTGTGTTGCTTCACTTCTTTATGCATCTTTCTCCCATTCTTTCCGTTGGTCAACAACCAACCCAAATTCTTTCTCGTGTTGTTGTCGAGCTTCACTTCTTTATGGTTTTCCAAGGAAATTGAAGAGGGGAGAACGAGTAGACATCAACAGCCCTACCCATAGCTACAATTACTGGTGCTTCAAAAGGCTTGTATGCATAAAAAAAAACCCCAGATTTCACGGGGTAAATGCATTAAAAAATGACAAATTTCAGCGGATGCTGCTGCTACAGTTGGTGGCAAATTCGCTTTGGGTAAAAATGTATTAGTAGCTTATCTGCCA
The DNA here is from genome assembly GCF_016545825.1 of Eucalyptus grandis. Taxonomy (NCBI): domain Eukaryota; kingdom Viridiplantae; phylum Streptophyta; class Magnoliopsida; order Myrtales; family Myrtaceae; genus Eucalyptus; species Eucalyptus grandis. The sequence continues at coordinate 40,484,398 of NC_052616.1, forward strand.
TGGGAAGGTTACAATTTTGAAGATGCAGTACTCATTAGCGAGCGTTTGGTATATGAAGATATTTATACTTCTTTTCACATATGAAAATGTGAAATTCAGACTCATGTGACACTTTAGTACTGCCTTCCATCCACAAACAGATGGACAATTTGAGTGAGTTATACAAACATTAGAGGATATGCTAATAGCTTGTTTAATGGTTTTCTAGGCATAGCGCTTGAGAAGGTGCGAAGCCGCCCCAGCCCCTGCTGTCACGGCATTCTAATAACTTGAAGTTCCCCGCTCGTGCTCCTGTCAAGTGAAGCCCATAGCTCGCAAGCCCCCCAGCTTGCATTTGCAGTGTGGGTTTTCCAACTTCGTTAAGTTACTAGGTGACATAACCGTTGGAGAAATCTCTCTAGAGTGTTTTGAAGCGACAAAACGTTTCTATCACTAGTCTAGGGAAGGCTGTGCGAGACCCTTGTACTTTGAGTCTCAAGACTTTCGAGATCACCGGTGACTCAAAGACACAAGACTCAAGACTCAAGACTATTCTCATTGACAGTTTCTAATCTAGCGACGAAGACGATCCAGAGCTAAAGTGTTTGGTTAGGGATTTGGTCTTATCAACTGGAGAAGATCTCCTGGCTGGATTTGATACAACGGATTATTTATTCGAAATCAAGATCGTTTGAAGATCCGATGATTGACGAAATATTCTTGGAAGGTTCTATTCTTGGAAACCAAGATCCTGATTGTATGGGCGAACGGGATTGATAGGCTATCGACATGTTCCTTTAATAGCTCGAATGACCTTCTTAATTGATTCGTCCAACGGAAGATTGGAAGAATTCCTTTGGTAAGTGCCAACGGGTATGATGGCATAAAGGAGTATAAAAAGAAGACGCTCCAGTTATTCTAGGGTGTGCTCGATAGAGAAATTCCAGTCCGAAGCTCCTTGATTATTAGTTGATTCATATTGAGCGAAACCGTACACACAAAGAGAGTTTATACTTAGTGATACCTTGAGAGAGTGTGGTAGATCTTCTACACCAAGAAATCAAGGAAGAACAAGTCTGTAATATCTCTTTGTTCATAGTGGAATCCAACCAAAGTGGGCTGTCGGTGCGTAAGAGTGGACGTAGGCTTGAAATAAGCCGAACCACTATAAACCTCGTGTTCAATTTTCTCTTCCCTACTCTCGCTTACTTTGATCGTTGTTTGTTTATTGACGAGGAAAAGTTATCTTATTTCTATCAACTGTCTAGTATTGTGCGATTATCATTAGAAATTACTCGTTATACCTATTCACCCCCCCTCTAGGTACTTATACTAGCTATATCAATTGGTATTAGAGCTCGTGTACTCACTTTATTTGAAGTGTTTTACTTCAGAGTAAAAGATCCATGGCTAGTATGCTAGCTCCAGGGCTGGTGGAAGGTCAAAGCAATACCAGACCTCCTTACTTTGATAGAAAGGACTACAACATCTGGAAAAACAAAATGAAAGCATTTCTTCGATCAAAGGATCCTCTCGGAATGGGACGTTGTAGAAAAAGGAATCACTCCTAAAGTTGCATCCGTCTCGAAAGAGGGAAAGAAACTGTTGAGACCAAATGGAATGTCTCGGAAGAGATAATCAAGAGACAAACTCTTGATGCAAAAGCTATATATTCTTTATATTGTGCATTGTCACCCCCTACCGAATATAACATAATATCTTCTTGTGTTACAGCAAAAGAAGTCTGGGATAGGTTACATATCACCTATGAAGGAACCGATCGAGTAAAAGAAACCAATCAACATCCTTCTCGGTCAATATGAAGCCTTCAAAATGAGGCCCGGAGAATCTATAACTGACATGTTTAGCCGTTTTACGAAATTGTAAATGGTCTTGAAAATCAAGGACAACCAATTTCTGATCCCATGAAGGTAAACAAGCTACTTGCGTGGACTCTCCAAGGATTGGAATCACATAAAGACTTCAATAAGAGAGACGTAAAGAATCATGCCACTATCTGTCGATGAGCTGGTTGGAACTCTTCAATCTTATGAAGTGGAACGAATTAACGAAGACGAAGATCCAAAAGGTAAGAAATCCATTGCATTAAAATCAAATGATGATTCGATGTTACAAATTCTGAAGATGATATGGACGATGAGGAGCTTGCTCTCATGATAAGAAGATTCGAAAGCTGAATAGAAAAGGAAGAAGATTCAACTCAAAAAACAAAGCTTTCAAAGACAAATGCACCAAGTCTGTTGATGATGATGAATCAAACAAAGATATAGTTTGCTTTGAATGTAAGAAAAAGGGACACATCGTACCTAACTGTCCTCTTCTAAAGAAGAAGAAAGGAAAAGCTGAAAAGACTCGAAAGGCTCTCAAAGCCAAAACCCAGGTGATACGAGTGCGAAAAAAGTGATGATGAATATGCCAATTTGTGTCGATGGCGCAATCGGACTCGAGACTCAAACTCGAATCAAACTCAGACAGTGAATTTGAGGTAAGTAATTTTAAAATTCCTGTCAAGGTTTCTAAGTATATTGATGAGCTGTGTTTTAGTCTTAAGACTTCTCTTAAAAGGATTTCCGAACTTAAAAGGAAAATACTGTTCTAAAACAACAGAAAATGTGTTGAAGGAAAAAGTTAAATGTTTAGACATGAATGTTTCTACTCTTAAAGAAAGTGAAGAAAATCTTTTGAAAGAAAATGCTCTTTTAAAAATTGACTCATCAAATATTTCAAAGAAATTTTCAATAGGGTCCGAGAAACTTGAAAAAATTCTTTCGGCTCAAAGACCTTATTTCAATAAATCTGGTTTAGGTATGACTTTGCGAAACTATTCCCTTGATTGATTTTCCTAAAGTAAAAGAAAGAATTAAGCAAAGACCCTCAAGAGAGGCCTACAAAAATCATTTCAAGAAGGTTTTTGTAAAGTCTGTAGGTCGAAATGCTCTCAGGTGTTCAAAGTGCAATAGCCCGGATCATTTTGAAAAAGAGTGCCCTATGGTTTGGAAACCTGTTAAGAAAACATGGGCTAATACTGTTTATCTTACTAACACCAATGGACCCAAGAAAATATGGGTACCAAAGAAAGCTTGAGACTCTCTTTTAAATGCAGGTCTCCGTTAAAGAAAAGGTAAAGTGGTATCTGGACAGTGGATGCTCAAGACATATGACAGGAGACTCAAATTGCTTTATAAAGCTCGTTCAAGTAAATGGTGGAAAAGTCTCATTTGGTGGAAATAGCAAAGGAAGGATTGTGGGATTTGGAACTGTGAAAATTGGAAATCTCACAATAAGTAATGTTTCCCTAGTAGAAGGACTCAATTACAATCTTCTCAAAGATCGCCCAACTATGTGATACTGGTTTTAAGATCTTCTTTCAAGAAGGAATATGTTCTGGAACCAAGAAAGACTCTACTCGCCTTTCATGGGTCGAAGGCATGGAAATATCTATCTTCGGATGTGAAACCGGATGAATCGCGATGCTTAATTTCAATTCAAGACGAAGCAAGCTTGTGGCACAGAAAGCTTGGTCACATTAATATGAAGCAGTTAGCCAAAATCTCATCAAAGCAGCTTGTTCGTGGTCTACCCAATTTATCATACCAAAAGTCTGATCTATGCACTCCGTGTATATTGGGAAAGGTAAGAAATTCATTTAAGCCAATAAATCATGTCTCTACTAATCATGTACTGCAGCCGCTGCATATGGATCTCTTCGGACCAACCGAACCCGAGCATTGGAGGTAAGAAATATTGCCTAGTAATCATGGACGATTACTCCCGATTTACTTGGGTATATTTCCTTGCAAGTAAGTCTGAAACCTTCTCGTATTTTGAAAAATTTGCTAAAAATGTTCAAAATGAAAAAGGATATGTTATTTTAAGTATAAGAACAGACCATGGAGGTGAATTTGAAAATCAAGATTTTACAAACTTTTGTGATGAATCGGCTTCAAGCATATGTTCTCCTCTCCATACACTCCTCAAAGAAATGGAGTTGTGGAAAGAAAGAATAGATCTCTTCAAGAAATGGCTAGAACTCTTTTAATTAAAAGTAAGATTTCTTCACAATTTTGGGCTGAAGCTGTTTCAACAGCATGCTATATCATAAATAGAGTCTTTTTAAGACATATTCTAGAAAAAACCCTCTTTTATTTATAAGCTCTATCGTGCTTTGAAAAGCATAGGTACACCACCGAACTATGTGGATGCCTTCCTTAAAGACAAAGGGTATAAAATGAGTATATCTTTTTGCGACGACAGGTGGAGGATTTGGGAATTGCTTCCAAAGGAAAGGCCGAGGAAGCACTTGCGAACATTCCAAGTGACCCTCATGTAGGGGGATTTAATCCAACGACGGGAATGACGATGATAAACTATTTAGAGAATTCCAACCCGGATGAGTGTTGCTGCGAAAGTGAAGGGAAAAAGAACGGAGTTGTTCAAATCAAAGGAACAAGGAGGATCTGTTCTTCAAATTGTTGAAACGGGGGTAATAAACCCTAGGAGCGTTGATTTTGATTTTCTTCGGATGCCATCAATGTGAACTTAAAGGAAAAGTTCAATCTGCTTCAACTAGAGCAATTTTGCTCCGACACCACAGACGGCTATGCACAATTGACAGCATATTTCTATTCGAATCTCAGCTTTTTAGATGCGAATAGAATATCCTTCAGTGTTCGAGACCAAGACTATGAGGTAGATGTGGACATGTTGGCAGACATAATTGGAGTTGAAAGAGGACGATATCAACCGATCAAGGTTTCAAGAAAAGAAGCAGAGGAACAAGAACAGAGAGAAGCAGAGGAGAAAGAAGAGAAAGAAAAAGAAGAAGAGGAGAAAGAAGTTGAAGAAGAAGAAGAAGAAGCAATCAAAGAAAAGTCTGCAGATGAAGCTGGAGAGAAAGGCAATCAAGATTCTACCGAGCATGACCATTCCCCAAATGAGGCCTTAGAAACAGGGGGAGATGACGAGCAAGGAAGGACTACACCATATCCCGATCACAAAGTGAAGGTGTGAGTCGCCGCAAGCAAATCCGAAGATATTCAAGCTTCTCAAATGCCTGAGGAAGGACATGACACCTCAACGCCAAATTTGCGCAATTACACCGAAGTTCCATCGTCTGCCTTTACTCCATCTGATAGAGCAAATGCCAGCACGCAGACGGACAATACCGCAGATTTTCGTCGTATCCTTGATCTTCTTCTGGCAATGCATGGTCAAATATATGCTTTGGAATGTGAACTTCAAGTCCTGAAGAATTCTGGACAAGCGTCTTCTCGTTACCCCCGTCGGATCAAATGCAAGACCTCGCTCATCAAATTCAAGCAAATGCCAAAGGAGTAGAGGTGGCACGTCTACGGGAAGACTTGAAGAGGCTGGAAGGTGTCGTACGATCGATGGGAGATTTCAGTTGTGTGCGTTCCCAAGCGTATTTGACTCTTTCTCACCTTTTAATGATGACAAAAAGGGGAGAATTGCCACTTTGAACCGAATCAACTTTGATTTTGAATTGTCTTTAATTTCAGTTTGTTTGGATATTTATTTTTGAGTATGACTTGGGTGTAGTAGACTTGGTGAATTTGACTGACTTGAGTATGTGGATTTGAAATTGATTGTTGCATTATTGTATGGCTTTACTCATGAAAGACTAACCTATTTTCTGTGGATGCAGAATCTAGTTGAGTTATTAATCTTTATGAGATATCCATATTGTTTGAGTAATGTTTTTGCAGGTCAAAGTTGTTCAAATCTATAGGAATGTTTTGTCACCATCAAAAAGGGGGAGATTGTTGGAGAAATCTCTCTAGAGTGTTTTGAAGCTGACAAAATGTTTCTATCGATCTAGTTTGGAAGCCGTGCGAGACCCTTGTACTTTGAGTCCGAAGACTTTCGGATCACTGCACTCGAAGACACAAGACTCAAGACTCAAGACTATTCTCATTGACAGTTTCTAATCTAACGACGAAGACGATCCGAGCTAAAGTGTTTGGTTAGGGATTTGGTCTTATCAACTGGAGAAGATCTCCTGGCTGGATTTGATACAACGGATTATTTATTCGAAATCAAGATCGTTTGAAGATCCGATGATTGACGAAATATTCTTGGAAGGTTCTATTCTTGGAAACCAAGATCCTGATTGTATGGGCGAACAGGATTGATAGGCTATCGACATGTTCCTTTAATAGCTCGAATGACCTTCTTAATTGATTTTGTCCAACGGGAAGATTGGAAGAATTCCTTTGGTAAGTGCCAATGGGTATGATGGCATAAAGGAGTATAAAAAGAAGACGTTCCAGTTATTCTAGGGTGTGCTCGATAGAGAAATTCCAGAGTCTGAAGCTCCTTGATTATTAGTTTATTCATATTGAGCGAAACTGTACACACAAAGAGAGTTTATACTTAGTGATACCTTGAGAGAGTGTGGTAGATCTTCTACACCAAGAAATCAAGGAAGAACAAAGTCTGTAATATCTCTTTGTTCATAGTGGAATCCAGCCGTGGGGCTGTCGGTGCGAAGAGTGGACGTAAGCTTGAAATAAGCCGAACCACTATAAACCTCGTGTTCAATTTTCTCTTCCCTACTCTCAGTCTTACTTTGATCGTTGTTTGTTTATTGATGAGGAAAAGTTATCTTATTTCTATCAACTGTCTAGTATTGTGCGATTATCATTAGAAATTATTCGTTATACCTATTCACCCCCCCTCTAGGTACTTATACTAGCTATATCAATAACAACGAGATAGGTGCTTTGTTTGGCGCAAAGTGAGCTTGCCTGCCGCTTAGGGGCGGATTCTCCCGCTGAATTATCAAAAAATTAGACCAAGTCCGGTCAATCAATCACGGTATCTGCTGACATTTTCGCTATGTAGTTTATCTTAGATTGCTTCACATGTTTTTGTCGCTATTATGAAACCTTCTGAAGTGCTTTCAACAATGTACACTTCTTTTTTGTCTTTTTTGTATCCGCAGAATTGTTTTTCTAACAAGGTTTTCACCGTCTATCAAGTTCTTCACTTTTTTCGTTACCACTATACAAAACTAGCACAAACTCATGCTGCAATACATCTTGTGAGTCAATAACAAAGCTACAAACGTTGTCGGGAGTGCAAAGAATCGTGACTCATGGCGAATTAGCTCGGGTACAAGGAGAGTGGAAGTGGCCTGAGCCTATTTTCATGCACAACATGCTTGTCAGTTTTCGCGCACTTCCACAAATTGAAATCAATCTCAATATAATCATATCAGCAGGCTATCATTATTTAATGTTAGCCGACAGTATTAGTAGCGAGTTTTTTGCTGACTTACTAGAAACTTGTCATTTTTTGGGGTGCCCCTTTGATATTCAATATGTGCCGCATCTTCTAGCTTAATGCTAGGATTACAGGTAAGGTAATGCTAGGGTTACGGGTAAGGCGATGGACATAAGCATGGGGTCCAAGCAACTTGATGTGATGAGCTTCATCTGATTGCTTTTCCTTAAATAAAAGTCATTTCAATCCTTGACAAACGAGCAGTAAATAGATAGGTAACCCATTACATTCCTGAGTTAAAAGAAAGCAACATCACTAATTACCCACTTCTAGTGTCAAAGGTGAAGTGACCATGGTTACTCAAATTTCATCCCTCCATCGCTAGCCATAAAAGACAACTGCAATCCTTGAGTGCCGCAGCTCGCTAGACCCTCCCGAGCTCGAAGTGCACATAGGCAAGTCTAGCCATGCGGTTCCTCTTTCGGTCTCAGCCTATATAGACCTCACCCGGTTTTATGTGTTTCACTGAAAAGGTGAAAAATGTAGTATAGAGATGGAAATTGTTGGATTTTTATGAATGTGGATTTGTTGTTGCCTTTCGACAGGAAAATAAATGGTTTTTCAAAGTAAAGGTATCTAAAGTGTAATTACTAGCAATTTCTTTTAAATTGAATGATTACTAGCAAATTAAAGGGTACGAGAATGATACAAATGCAGTAATTTATGACCGCTGAAGAGCAAATTTGGTGGAATAAAAAAAAAAAGTAACTGTGTTGGCATCTGAATTTTTACCGGCAAATTGAATATTGGAGTTTCGTTCAAATTTAAATAAAGATATAATAAAAGATAATAAATAAAGCACCCAGCCCATCGGGTCCCTAATCCAGCCCATCCATAAAGCCCGATCACTGTAGCTCAAGTTGGGCTCGGCCCGCCAAACTCTCTCTCCGTCGCTCTCTCTCTGTTGCTTCGCCATCTTCCTTTCTATGGAGCCGTCTTCTTCTCCGCAACCACAACCTCCATACACGAAGCTCCTGTCGCTTCATCCCTGCCGCACTCTCAAGCTCAACAGCAGGAACTGATCCATGATTCGCTCCACGTGCGACCGGTACTACTAGGATCTTCCTAAACGAAGTCAAAATCACTCATTCTGACATTGTCTCTGTTATATCTGCTTCGAGGTGTCAGGAAGTTATTCTTAGCTATTGATCCATTGCGGCCAAATGGATAATGCACGGTGACTGTTTAATGACATGCCTCAAAGGAATTTCTTCAATTGACACATGATAATAATCATCTGTTGGTGTCTTCCTCGGCTTTATTCAAGGATCATAAGTCTGGTGCACTTAGGCAGAAGAAGCTGGATAAGGAGATTGAATAGGATTTTGGTCTATCATTAACTGTGGATTTGCATGCTGAGCGTTTTGGTGGACGGGATGAGCTCGAGAGGAGCAAAACTTCCTAGGGAAGTCACCTTGATTCCATGGAGACCATGGAAACCATAGATGAACATTGGCAAATATAGTAGAAAATTGAGTAGGGACGATGTAACCCCTGATTCCAGAGCCCTTGTAGTGAAGTGTTCTTGTGATTTGGTTAAACTAAAATTTGAGTACACCAGCCGTTTTGCTTAATCTTGCTTAGTTCGGAATTTGGAAAAAGTTGCCACCTAAGGTCGGGAAATATTTGCCTGTCGCTATTTGATGATTTTTCTTGTTGAGGGTCACGTGCTAAAGCTGTGACAAAGAAGAAAGAACTGTCATATTTAGGGGTGAGCGGGTCCAGGGTGGGTAGGGTCTAGACCTGGACCCTGTTCCCTACCCTGTTATAACCGTTCTCCTTTTCTGGACCCTGTTCCCTACCCTGTTTTTATTGGACCCTGTTCCCGGCCCACCCTGTTTTTCCGGTCCAGGAACAGGGTTGACCCTATTTATATTGGAACCTGTTTTGCATAAAAATTAACCTTAGAAAAGCAAGTCTAGATGAGTTATCTGCTAAAACAAAAAGGCTGGACCAAGCACATCCTTCGACCAAACTCATTGGGAACATGTATAAAATTTGGACTCCCCTTGAAGAAAACAACATATTAGTTTTCATAGTAAATCAAATCTCTATAATTCCCTTTGCTTCCTTGTTGCTGCTCTAAATTCAACATAGAACTTTCACGTGGGTTTGACAGTTCATAATAAGATCATAAGCTGATTAAAAAATGCTAAAGTTCTTCACAGATTCTCCCATATCTGGTCTTATCGGCTTCAGCAATCACATATATCATTAAATAGAATCTAATCAAGTTCACAATTAATATGCCAGGAGACACTATATAGAGACACCAAGCAATTAAAGTTTAATTGTAACTACCGATTTCACCCTCAATTCTTCACCCAATTGCTTCTTTTTCATCTCCTAGCATGCAATCACAAAAAGATCAGCCTCTTCACACAGCCACCCCCAATTGAGCAAAGAAACTTTAATCAAAATTCTAACATCAACATAATAAATCATGAGCAAAATGCAAGCTTTCTTCACAGTAATTCGCACTTCTGAACATGCGAAAAGCATTATAACCATCAATTTCCACATCAAGCTATAGTACCTTTTCTCTAGGCTTGGGGCTGGTGAAGACAAAGTGGGACCTGGAGAGCAGGCGGGCCTAGTCGGGACGGGCCGAGGACGGAATCGCGGCGGAACGACGGCTTTTGGCGTGCGGTCGCGCCGCGGTGGCGCCCGGAGGTGGTGAGCGAACCAACGGGGCGTCGGCAACGAGGCTCGGGCGGAGCAAAGTGAGGCGGCGGTAGCTTCGCGAAGGGGGCGGTAGATCGACGCCAGGGGAGCTCGGGAAACGGCGCGTGGTGAGACCGTCGACTCCTCGTTGGGCGAGGAGGTCCCGCCACGGGCGAAGGCGATGGAGAGCCCGAACGTGCCGGACGGCGAGAAGACGACTCGCGGGACGCCGCGGGCGCGGGCGAAGCGGTGGGTCCACCCGAGGAAAAAGTCGGAGACGACCGCGCAGGGCGGGGAGGGGTGGGATTCGAACCACCGGGAGATGAGCGGGAGGTGGAGGTCGCGGAGGGCGCGGACTTTGGCGACGGCGCACCCGCGGCGGTGTGGCGCGGCAAGACGAGAGGCCGGAGCGACGAAGAGGAGGCGAGGAAGGGGTCGAGCGGTGGAGGTTGTCGGGGGTGACGACGACGGTGACGGTGATGGTGACGGCGGGGCGGCGGGGCGGGGAGGAGGAGGAGCTTGGCGGCGGTGGTGCGAGCGCGAGGGGAACCGGGAGAGGAGCTGGAAGTCTCGCATCTACGCCTCTGCGGTAAAGGAAGAAATAAAATTAGGGTTTCGCTTTAGGCATAAAAACCGGTTCTCCAACCGGTTCCCAAACCGGTTCGGTCGAACCGGTTCCGGTGGGTAATCCCTCGGAATCGGTTCCCGGACCGGTTTAAACGAGGGTCTGCGTTTTGGGAACCTGGTTCCCGACCCGATTTTAACCGGAACCGGTTCCCGACCCTGTTTTCCGGGTGGGCCGGACCGGAATCGGGTAAACCCGGTCCGGTTGCACACCCCTAGGAGGCGAGAGACGTAGAGGAGATGAGGGAGGACTCACCAAAATTAGGGTTTAGTGAGAGAAATTATTTCGATTTCTCTTCCATAAATCGAAGTATAAAATTTTAATTTCGATTTCTCTTCCAAACCTATTTTAATAAAAATCTATTCTAAATAGAAAAACTGATTAGGTTTATCAAACGGTTTCTCTTCCGAGAAGCAGTGCAGAAGGAAAACTATTTCGGAACATAAATTTTGGGTTGTCATGCACCCCTTAAAGATAAGGCAAACGAAAGTACCAGGAATGGAGGTCTTCATAATGTAAACGAAAGTCAGCAGTGGCTTTTTTGAAAAGAAAATATTTATGCAAATGCAAAGGGAACGAGCCTTTCATTGATCAGGTGATATGAGAGAGCAAACCCTAAGGAGAAAATGCTTGTGAGAATGGATAAGGGAAAAAGCTCGGAGGCCGGAACAGTTAAACAAATTATGGTATATTCATTCAGCGATAAAAAAGACAGATCCCCGGCTTGGTTTTTTTTTTGGTGGGGGAGAGGGAGGATAGGAAGCAGGGAGGGAAGAGTCCCTCGTCCCGCTGCAGGTCTTGCTTTGGTCATGGGGTTGGGTTTGGCTTGTTTCGTTTTCGTTCTCGTACGTCGTTTTTGTTTTTGTTTTTTTGCCTTTTTTGCCCTTTTTCTGGAGGACAGACGAATCAATTTATTTATTTTTAAATTAATCTTCTTTTCGGACAACTCTTTTTTCCCCCCTCGTGGCCGGCCCCCACACACAAAGCTCTGACAGTTAAGCAAGGACAAGCGTCGGTCGAGTTCATCATGGGGGAGGACTCTCTTTTTTCTTTCTTTTTTTCTCTTTGGGAGAGTCCGGTCCCGCGTCGCGGGGCGGAAGGAGAGGGGCCCAGTCCGTGATTGTCGGCAGCTGGGCGGAAATTTAGATTCATTTCCATTATATTTGTATTATTATCCAAGGATTGTGTTCCATTTAGATTACATTACGCTAAATTTTCGTAATTACAAGAACGATTTTTAGGAAAGCAACTTATTTTGGCAAGTTGCGTCCAGATATATATCCCTTGACAAATTAGTACATCTCAAAAGTCTTGCACAGACTTCCCATTCGCTACTCACAGGGTCTCATCTTGAAGCTCGACATCAAGGCCTTATGTCATTTTATTAGACGTGGCTTGGGTTTTTATTTTACTCGTACTTTATTTATTTTAATTGCTTTGATTATTGATTTTTTTTCTTTTTGCCTGAGGGTTTCCACTTGTCGGACCACCTAATCAATGAAAGGCTCGTTCACTTTGTGTTTGCATAAAAAGTAGATTGACCAAACGCTACCGAATTTCGTTTGTATTATGCTTGAGAGCTCTATTTTTAGACCTGAATTTTAATTTAGAGTAAATATGGCATGGATGTATTTATTTTCTTTAACTCTAGGGCTTCTCAGATCCCCCTTTTAGAAAGGTGATTTTTTTTGTAAAATAAATTTATGAGTAGATTTCCACTCAAACGGTAAATTTCCGATTTATTAGCTAATTCGTTTCCTAGATATATTTGGAGTGACTTTTTTTTTATATATATATTTTTTTTGCGGTACTCGCACTTTGGCTTTCTTTAGTATTAAGCAATCAAAACTTTCTCATAAAAATGTTGACATGTACTTTCACCTAATTTTTTTCATAATTCTCTAAAGTTTAAATTACAATATCAGTTCTTACTTTTTATGATGGGAAAGCAAAAAAGTCAGTTCTTACTTTTTATAAGCCCAAACAAATAGACCATTATCTCTAGGTTGTTTTATGGATTCGACTCTTTGAATTCAGATGTGAAAATTAAGTTTTTTTTTTCCCTTTTGCGCTTAGTGACTGGTTCCGGGCCTTTTATTAAGCATTTCAAGTTTTGCAACTACACATACAACACAAAAAAAAAAAAAAACTTGGTAAAGACAGCTAGAAATTGACTAACATTTGCAATTCCAGTACAAGTTAGAAAATCAATTTTCTAAAAAGGGGCATGAAAATGCCCATTTTCAACCTTGAAATGCGCAAGACAGAAACAGATCCACCAAATTGCACACTAGATGAGTCCACCGGCAAGCAACAAACAAAGAAAAAAAGAAGGAATCACTGAGCAAATCAAGTACTCACAAAGGAAAGAGAAAATCTCCACTGGTTCCTTCCGATTCTAGTTTCAACCACCAGTTCTCAGGCAGAACCGTAAGTTGAGGACAATACAATGGGAACCAAAATAATTATTATGATTGAAATGGCACCGATGTTCACCCCTAATTTTAATTGTACTTATTTGACAGTGGAGCAGGTAACTCGTGTTTTTTCTTTCAAAAGTCAAAAGATTCCACCAGGAATTATGCTTAGCCGCCCATCTCTCTTTCTCTCTGGCTTGAATGTTGGATTAACAAGCTTTCCTTCTTCTTTTTATGTCGTTGCTTTTGCATTAGTATTAAAATTTTATATTTCTAGATATCTCAACATTTAAATTAATGGATACTTTTGCTTTTTAAATGATCGCAATATTCTCCATTTAGGAAAAGTTAAAGTAAGCTCTTGTAGAAGAACTCAATATCAAATCTAAGAAGCCGCGTTGATATCTTTTTTATTAGCAAAAGCAAAATTTCAAAGTTAGCTTAATCAATCTATCTAAACGAAACCAAACCATGTATCTCAATGGTAAGTTTATTTGATTTCCTGCACACTGTTTTATAATAAATTTTTACTAAATAAAACAGTTAAACAAATTTTAATTTTCTTTTTTGACATTAATTTTTGAAATTTTACTATCATAATACATCACCTTAGGTCCATTTATTTCACAAAAATTTTCCTTTTGGAAAGCATTCTTCATAATTTTTGTCATTTTTCGTATAGGAAAATGAGTCAATAAAAACAATTATCATGATTAGTAAAAAACTTATACTCAAATTTAGTAAATAAATTATTTAAAAACTTAGATTTTTTTCTTTTTGTAAATATGACAATACTTCGGCACTTGGAGTATCCCGATTATTCCTTTGAGATACTTTTGGTTGTACTGAAAAATGAATTGCGACTATCTTGCCCCTTCTGATGCTCGGTCTAAGAGAGGATGGCTACTTTTGCGTAGCATTTTATACTCTTTTTTGGAACATATGAGAGAATTTCAGAGTGACTTTGATTTATCTCATAACAAAATATTGACAACATAATGTGCTATAAGGGGGCAACTAGATTCTTTCAAGTGTCACCTGCAATAAAAAATTATCATAAATAATAATAATAATAATAATAATAATAATAATAATAATAATAATAATAATAATAATAATAATAATAATAATAATAATAATAATAATAAAAATTAATTAAAAAATTAAAGAAAAGGAATTGGCAGGCAAAAACAGCCTGGCATGTACGCATAAAAGCACAATAACAGAGAAGAAAAAAGAGGGCACGCGTCAAAAGGACAAACCGGCGAAAGCAGCGGGAAAAAGGGAAAATGGAAAGATAAGATAAAAAGAGAAAAGTTCAAAAAATTTACAAATTATAAAAAATGTCCACCTTAGCATGGTCGTATTGCATAAGGTTGCCGATAATGTTTAGAAGTCTTTAAAAGATTTAGGATTAAATTAATAATTCATCAAAAATTTTAAGATTAAATTGACACGATTAAAATTGGTAAGTTGTCAAAAAATTTATAATTAAATTAATATAATTAAAATATTTAAATTTAAATTTGTTGCTTTGAGTTATAAATTTAGACTTTTTTTAGATAATTTCTTCTTATCGCTGGCCATATTTGATACCTAAATTTTTCATAACTCGTCATCTGTCACTTACATTAAAAAAATCAAAAAATAATTAAACGAATAAAAATGACAAAAACAGAGAAAAGGGAATTGGCAGGCCAAAACACTGGTATGGGGCGCATAAAAGCGAGCAACAGAGAGGAAATGGCGAACGCTCGGTGTGTAAAAAGATGCCGAGTGATGCTCGTGCTCGGTGGGGCATGGATATTTGGTTTCCCGTTTTCATGTTTAATTAAGTTAACTTAGTACTTGGTTTTCTATTCAATGCTTTTTTTTTTTTATATAAATGTCTGGAGAAAATAAATAATTAAAAATTTAAAAAAGAAAGAACGAGGAGACCAAAACAGCCTGCCATGCAACCCATGAAAGCACGAGAATAGAGAAAATGGTTAATACCATGAAAAAAACTCAAAATGATACACTTACAATGAATTTACCTCAAAATTTCAAAGTCAACTTAATTGATCCACCAAAACGAATCCAAACCATGTATCTCAATGATAAGTTGAATTGATTTCCTATACATTGGTTTGTAATTAATTGTTATCAACCAAATAAAATAGTTAAACAAATTTTAATCTTCCTTTTGACATTAACTTTTGAACTATTATTACCATAATACATTTCTTAAGACCCATTTGTTATGTGAAAAAATTTCTATCAGAAAATATTCTCCATAATTTTTGGTGTTTCGATCGCTTTGGTATATGACTCAATAAAAAATATTCTCAAGGTCAATGGAAAACTCATACTCAAATTTAATATAATCAATTCTTTAAAACATTAGAAAATATTTCTTGATATATGACAAGACTCCTGCACTTGGATTATCCTGATTACTCCTTTGAGGTACTTTTGAATATACTGTGAAAAATGAAATGCAATTTTCTTTCATCTACCAATACTCGGTCTAGGAGAGGGTAGATAATTTTGCATGGCATTTCTTATTCTTTTTGGAATAGCAAGAGAATTAAGAATGACTTTGATTTACCTCCAAACAAAATGCTGACAATATGGCGTGCTATATGCGGGCACCATGATTTATCCAAGGTGTCATTGGATTTAAAAAAAATCATAGAACATAATAATAACAATAATAATAATAATAATAATAATAATAATAATAATAATAATAATAATAATAATAATAATAATAATAATAATTATTATTATTATTATTATTATTATTATTATTATTATTATTATTATTATTATTATTAGTAGTAGTAGTAGTAACATCATCATCATCATCATCAAAGGCTGTTTTGGCCTGCCAATTCCCTTTTCTCTGTTTTTGTCATTTTCATTCGTTTAATTATTTTTTGATTTTTTTAATGTAAGTGACAGACTGATAGTTATGAAAAATTTAGGTATCAAGTATGGCCAGTGATAAGAAGAAATTATCCAAAAAGTCTAAATTTATAACTCAAAGAACAAATTCAATTTTAAATATTTTATTTATATTAACTTAATTATAAATTTTTTGACGACTTATCAATTTTAATTGTGTCAATTTAATCGTAAATTTTTTGATGAATTATTAATTTAATCTTAAATCTTTTAAGGACTTCTAAACATTCTCGGCAATCTTATGCGATACAATAGGTGGATAATTTTTATAATTTATAAATTTTTGAACATTTCTCTTTTTATCTTATCTTTCCTTTTTATTTTTTCTTTCCATTTTCCATTTTTCCCGCTGCTTTCGCCGGTCTGTCCTTTTGACGTGTGCCCTCTTTTTCTTCTCTGTTATTGTGCTTTTATGCGTACATGCCAGACTGTTTTTGCCTGCCAATTCCTTTTCTTTAATTTTTTCTAATTAAGTTTACCATGTGTCGATAATGATTGAAAATCAGTAAAAATAAGAAATGCTATCCAAAGATAGCTACCCTCTCTCACACCCCTCGTCCAAACGCGCCCCTGTAGTGATTGAGAAAATCGCACCGCCACCAATCAAAACAATGAAACGAGAGACTAGAGGAGCTGCCGATAGTCACGGACTGGACCCCTCTCCTTCCGCCCCCCAACGCGGGAGAAGACCGTCCCAAAGAAGAAAAGAGAAAAAAAGATAAGTCTTCCCATGACGGAAAAAAAAAAAAGTTGTCCGAAAAGAAGATTAATTTGAAAATAAATAAATTAATTCGTCTGTCCTCCAGAAAAGGGCAAAAAAGGAAATAAACCAAAAACAAAAACGACGCACGAAAATGAAAACGAAACAAACCAAACCCAACCCCATGACCAAAGCAAGACTTGCAGCGGGATGAGGGACTCTTCCCTCCCTCCTTCCTATCCTCCCTCTCCCCCACCAAAAAAAAAAAAAAAAATCCGGGGATCCGTCTTTTCATCGCTGAATGAATATACCAGAATGGCCCTGGCACGTCCATCGGAATTTGCCAAGCAAGCGCTCACCATATTCCGTAGATGAAAAGAAAATTGCAATTCAATCTTGCACTCGCTCACCATTTCCACGGCTTTTGCCAGTATGCCTTTCTTACGCGTGCCCACCTTTTTCTGCTCTCTGTTGTTGTGCTTTTAACCATGCCAGGCTACTTTTGCCTGCCAATGCCCTTTTTATTTTATTTATTTCTTAATTTTTATTCATTTAATTTTTTTATTAAATTTTTTGATTTTTTTTTATGTAAATGACTCTTTTGGAAAATCTACCACTGTGAGTACTGGATTCGCGTCGTGATCCCTCCTCCTTCTTCTTCTTCTTCTTCTTCTTCTTCTTCTTCTTCTTTTGTTGCTTGCTTATGGACTCATGTTGTGTGCGATTTCTATTCTAGAAATCAATTTTTACCTAGAAATAAAAAAATTTACACGTTTAATGATAATATAAAATTAATAAAAATTCGTTTAGTAACGACACAAAATTTCTTTTCGTGGGTGGCTAACTATAGTGAACAGTTGGAGACGCCCGGCCGAGGGACGACAGCCAGTAGGCGCGGGAAGTGGCAAGCAACGTGTGGGCGATCAGCTAGTAGCGAGGACGAGCGATGAGAAGAGATTTTATTCCTAATTTTTGTTCTAAAAATAAAAAAATAAAAAATTTTACTTGTCATTTCTATTAGAAACTTATTTATATACTAAAAAATTGTTCCAAAAGTAGAAAATGAAATTGTCTTATCGTACGGATTTCTATTCTAAAGTTATTCTCTCGAAAATAGAAAAAAAAAAATAAAATGATTATCATACGCGCTTTTGATAGATCTATGTCTATTTTATGCATTTCAATGTTGATAATGGGCATTGCTTCATTCTTTCCATGGAGAAATCTTCCACATGTCAACGTTTTTATGTGTAAGTTTCAATTGCTTAAGTTTAAAGAAAATGAAGATGCGAGCACTACCAAAAAAAAAGAGACAAAAGAAAGTCTCTCCAAACAAATCTAGGAAACAAATTAGCTAATAAAAGGAGAATTTCCTCTTCAAGTAAAAGAAATCTAATCAAAAATCTATTTCAAAAATATCACTTAAGTTTGAAAAATATACTGGACTTAAGGAAGTAAAATAAAATTGTAATCTCTTTTTGTCTGTGCCTATCAAAAAAACAAAGCATAGCTGGGGAGTGGGGACCAAAAATGAAATCATGGAGAAAACAAGGACCAATAATGTAATTTCCTCAATATTTTATTTCCATTCAGAAAAAGATAATTCCAATACGTGAGTACATGTTATATATTAAATGAATATTTTTATATATACATGATTAATTATTATATTAAATTAATCTATTCAAATTCATAAATAAATAAATAAATAATAAAAAAGAGCCTATAATAAATCTATACTAATAACATTAATAAATTTATTCATAAAAATTGGATTGACATTTTTGATTTTAACAAAAGCTATAAATGAAATAAATAACTAACGAGAGATTAGAGTCAAAATAAATTTATATCTTTTTACGATGATCAAAATTTATCATTATTTTAACCACCCACCCTGGCGCTAGCTTTACGGCGAGCTTTTCCCCTAACGCAAGGGGAGGAGTTCGATTCCCGGGCGTCGCAGGGTGACTTACCCGGTGGCACATGTGTGGTGACTAGCACGTGTTGCCCCAGAGTTTATCCCCCCTGTTACCCCTTTTGGGGTCCGTGTTAGTACGGTGCGTGGGTTTTCGGTTCACAAAAAAAAAAATATTATTATTTAACATTTAATGCTTTTATTTTTCGAAATAACTTTTAACCCGTCAATTTATTTATTTTTAGTCTTACCATGTATTAATAAAGTTATTTAACATTCAATAAATTTTTTTTTTTTGGCTTAATGGGTCTCACTCATTCATTTCACCCACCGTTTTCTTCACCCACCCACCGCCTACGCCTGTCACTTCCCAATATTGAAGTCACGCTGCACGAGGCTTTCGTTTCTTTCCCGGAAGCCGTTGTCTCTCTCCTTGCTGTCCTTCCTAAAATTGAAAACGCAATCAATAAAGTAATAGCCCAAAGGGCAAAAACCCTAACAATTGCTTTCTCCTCTCCCTTGCTCGGTCTCTATCTCTCTCGCTACTACCTCGCCTCTGTTCCCCCCTTTGTCATCGCAGCTTCACATCCAGCCCTCCATAGCGGCATTGCGGTTCTCCATCTTGGTGTTGCAATCGGCAGGCGCAGCTGACCAAGATGATCGAGAAGGCTTCTCGGCGTTGCAGTCGGTAGTCACAACCTTCTCGGCATTGCAGTCATCGGTCGCAGCCCTTACATGTTGGGCGTTCGCCAAAGTCAAGTCTACAAGAGGCAGAGACCACCGGGGGCCAAAAAGCTACGCGTAATGGTCACGCCATTTTAGAGTTGACGAAGACTCGAATTGGTTTGCTTTTCTTATGTGAAAAACAGTGGGGAAAGTTCTAGGAAGAGAGGTCCGAAGTGTAATATAAACGAACTTTAGTGGTGGTAAAGTGAACGAGCCTTTCTTGTTCAGGTGCTACGAGAGAGGAAACCCTCGGAAGAAAATACTTGTGAGAATGGACATGAGAAACAGCTCGGAGGCTGGAACGAACGGTGGTGAGCCGTCGGCGATTGACTACGACGTCTTCTTGAGTTTCAGGGGGCGGACACTCGCCAAGGCTTCACAGATTGTCTTTATCACCAAATGCAAGAAGCAAACATCCGTGTTTTCCTCGACGAGGAAGAGCTCCACGTTGGTAAAGAAATAGCTGATGAACTACCGGTGGCCATTGAAAAGTCGAAGATCTACATACCCATCTTTTCTAAAGGTTATGCTTCGAGCGCGTGGTGCCTTCGCGAGCTTGCACACATGGTGGATTGCAAGAAATCCAAACCATCTGAGAAGGAGATTATGCCAATTTTCTACGACGTTAAGCCTCGCGATGTTAAGCTTAAGTCTCAACGGTACGTCAGCGCTTTGGAGGAGCATGAAGAGAAGTTCGGTCGCGAGACGAGGCAAAAGTGGGAGGATGCCCTCAAAAGTGTAGCCCAAATCAAAGGATGGGAGTTGAAAAAGCAAGGGTAAGCAGGGATCCTCAAGCACTCCATTAACTTTTGCTTTGGACTTTCATTAATTATATGCCCAAACTTGGATGAATTCTCGTTTAAGTTGTTTGAAATTGAATGAATACCATGTTTGTTTTCAAATTTATTTTCGATAACCGAATCAATTATGTCATTCACCGAAGCTGAATAAAGCAAAAACCGGGTAAGCAATCAGTTAGTTCTTTTTTTTTTTTGGGGGGTAATTTTAGAGGTGGGAGATGTGTTAATAAATTCAAGGATGTATTTTTGTGTTTTTGTTTTTTTTTTTTTTAATTCTTCCCTTACTTTAGCAATCCAATATTTATTTTTATTTTTGGTCGAAACTTTAGCTCTCCAATTTGGTGGGTTAGATTTTTCATGTACTTTGCTTCTAACTATCTTAAGTGTGAAAACTTTCAATACATTTCTTCTTAGCTGTTATCCTAGCTACCAAGACTGCCTTAAAAGGGATTAGGAATCAATTAGCAATGCCTTGCTTCCTTTAACATGGGAAAATGCCTACATCTAAAAGTCTATTCTTTGAATGATAGACAAGAGGGCATTCTTTCATTGATTGATCTAATTTTATACATCTTTGTGTTTGTAAATTGTGGATCACATCTTTAAAAGTTACATTCTCTCTCATTATCGATAGATTTTCACATGGAACTAGAGCAAGTGTCCTATCCATCTATGTCAAAGTGTTACCATTTCGGAAGCAAATAAATAAAAAAGGTCATAATTTTCTGTATGTGATTATTTGTTTAAATCATTGGGAAATCATGTTCTAAACGCACATAAAAATGTCTTCCCATCGGTTGCACTAGCTTATTAAATAAGTGGCACTAGCCATGTTGGTTGCAACCACATGTTGAGTGTCCTGAGGCCATCTTTTACAATATCAACTTAGTTAACTCACTCGTGTGGCAGGCATTGGAAATTCATTCAATCGGTGCTACAAGAGATTGTGATGAAGATGAAGACAAAAGACAAATATGTTACCGAGCATTTAGTTGGAATGGACGATCCAAAGGAGGCCGTTCGAAGTTGTTGGACATGGACTCCGGGGCTTGCGCTTTGTGCTAATCCATGGAATGGGTGGAATCGGTAAAACAACTCTTGCTAAGATAATATTCAACAAACTAAATTCCCTTTTCAATCAGTGCTGCTTCCTAGGAAATGTCCGGGAATCATCGACCAGCTTTGGCATCATAAATTTGCAAGAAAAATTATTGTCTAGCACATTGGGTTCGGGCTTTCAAGATAAATTCAACGATGTTGACGATGGGATCAAAGAGATTTTGCAACGACTTTCTAACAAGAAAGTCTTGCTTGTTCTTGACGATGTGGATGATGAGGAGCAACTCCGAAACTAGCCATCAACCACATTATGTTCGGCTTAGGAAGCAGAGTTATTATGACAAGTAGGAACAAAAGCATCATAAAATCCAACAAAACTTTGGAGTACGAAGTGAAGCCGTTGGATGATGTTCGATCACTAGAGCTTTTCAGTCGACATGCTTTTAGAAGGAATCCTCCTCCAGATGATTATGTCAATCTTTCGAGACAAATAATTTCTACGACCGGAGGACTTCCTTTGGCTCTTGAAGTCATAGGCTCATTGGTTTATCGTCAAAACAAAGCCTCATGGTATGATGTGCTAGACAATCTGAGAGAAATACCTCATGAGAAGGTCCAGACAAGCTGAAGATTAGCTACAATGCCTTGAATCATGAGCAACAACAGATTTTTCTCGACATCGCATGTCTCTTTGTGGACAAGGACAAGACAAATGCACTCTACATGTGGAAGGATTGTGGGTTTAGGCCGGATCATTCAATTCAAGTCCTTGTTTGTATGTCCTTAATAAAGATAACCGATCACAACAAATTCTGGATGCACGACCAACCGAGAGATCTCGGAAGGAAAATTGTTCATGGAGATACGAGACCAACCAATCCAAGAAAGCAAAGCAGGTTATGGGATCTTGAGACGGCCGATAATATCATAGGAACGAAAGAGGTAAAAGCATATGTTCGACCATCGAATTCTATGTTTTTCTCAATAGTTCATTTATTAATTAGGACCCCTTTCTTAAAAGAGGGGGAGAGAATGAAGACATTTTTCATTTACACTGATTCTACTTTACCATTGAATGGCAGAGAAAGAAGCACATTGAAGCAATCTGCTTATGGGAAACACGAGTTTATACAAGCAAAGAGTTTTCAAGGCTTCCAAACATAAGGTTCCTCATGTTAGTGGGGGGGAATTTTAGTGGAGACTTTGAGAATCATTTTTCAGAGTTAAGATACATGACCCGCACAGGGGTCTCTCGAGAGTTCTTGGCCATCAATTTCCATCCAAGCAATCTTGTAGTTCTTGAACTGAGCTATAGCTCAATCACAGAGGAATGGGCTGGATGGAGTCAATTCAAGGTACCATCGTCACTATATTTGTTTATCTCCATTGAATTGGCTCACGCAATTTTTATGTTTTTAACTAAAATTGACTAACCCATAACTATATAGGCAATAACATTCTGTAAATAAAATCGCTCATGAATGGATTTAATCAAGGCCATTCCACAAGTAAAACTAAGCTAATCTTGTAATCAAGGCCACTAAATTAAATTGCACTGAATTGATATATAGGTGGATATATGTGGATCAGGTTGGCTAGGTGTTAGTACTAAACGGATCTATATGAGTTAAATGAGGAAAATGAGTCAACCCAATTACATCTAGGTTCTAGCGGAACCATTTATTAACTCTAAATTCGTATGGAATTTTCCCTTTACTCTCATTTTGCTACTGTAACAGGTTGCTAAAAAGCTTAAAGTTTTGGATATCTCACATTGTAGCAACATGACCAGGACTCCAAACTTCTCCGATTATTTGAGTTTAGAGAGATTGAACCTTGAGGATTGTAAAAAACTAACTGAAGTTGATGGTTCCCTCAAAAGCTTAAGTGCTTGATTTACTTCAATGCACATGGGTGCGAAAATCTTAGGGAGCTGCCCAAAGGAATCGGAGGGTTACAGAAGCTCAAGTACTTGTATTTAGGCCCTTGCGAAAAGTTGAGGAAGCTACCCAAATCATTTGCGAGAGTGACATCGCTAGTAGAGTTAGATCTCTCGCATACGGCCATCACAAGATTACCTGACTCCATTGGTAACCAAAACCGCTTGTCTGTTCTTAAACTGGAACGGACAAAAATCGATGAACTTCCCAATTCTATTGGGAATTTACGAGAACTTAAGTCTCTCTTTCTATCGTGTACTAACATAAGGGAACTTCCGTTCTCGATTGGTAACTTGGAATCTCTACTTGAGTTGGATGTTTCAAACACAAAATGTCTACAGTTACCCAAATCTTTTGGAGACCTAAGTAGATTAAAAATCATCAGGATTTCAGGTTGTTTTTGGATAAAAAAGCTACGACGGAGCATTATTGCGCTAAAAGAGTTGGAAGAGCTACATGCCAATGGTTGCTTTAATCTAAAGTGGGAAATTCCTGAGGACATTTGGCAATTATCACTTTTGAGAGTGTTGCAATTGCAATTCACCCCTATTAAAAATGTTCCACGGACGATCAAACTACTTCCTCGCCTACAGAAATTGAGTTTAGGGTATTGTAGCAAACTCAAAGTATTACCGGAGCTTCCCACAAGTTTGATAAGCCTAAGCTTAGGATCACATTCATTGCGGCAGCTCCCGAATCTCTCAAACCTAACTAAATTGAAGGATTTTAGCTATAATGATGATAGGTTCCAGAATCCTTTATCATTCCAAGATGATCAATGCCAACTGTCCCTTGGGGTCCTTCCACCATGTGTTTCAACATTGTCACTGCTATTTCACCAATCGACAACTAGTTTGTCATTTTGTTGCAACTGGAGAAAATTGGCACGTTTGAAGATTCTTTCCTGTAGGTGGAAGGAAGTTCAACTCGATAGGCTTGAACAGTTGGTTGAATTTGACGTGGATGACTTAGACCTTGAGGGATTTTCTGGTCTTTCGAATTTGAAGAGGTTGAAGCGGTTGACGCTGTACGAGTGTCAAAATCTTACTGCCATCCAAGGTCTTGGTTCATTGGACTCGTTGGAGCAATTGGATATAAGCATCTGTCCTAAAATTGGAAGTTTAGATGATCTATCGAATTTGAAAAAGCTGAAGTCCTTGAGGATTTCCAATTGTGAAGTGCTTCAAGCAGTTAAGGGCTTGGATGAACTAGAGACTCTCGCAACATTGGACTTAGTCAATTGCGATCATTGAAAAGTTTCCTTAACGTATTCAATTCGAAAGTACCAGACGAGTGCTTTCTAGATATTAGAGGCTGCCCAAATTTAGAAGCAGGATCGTTTGCTGGCACAGTCAGCATGTACAAGGAACGGAAAGTCAGGGGTAAAAGAAGGAAAAGAAAGAGAGGAGTGTGAGACTGGGATTTTTTAGTGCCTTGGGTTAGTTTCTCACTATTTTTTTTTTTTTGGTCAGTAGTTTCTCACTATTGAATAACAAAGATTTCAAGAATTTAGTGACTTTTTTTTTTTCTGTAATTGCGTCGTCATGTTTTTATTGTTATTATGAATTTTTTTGTAGCGTTTCCAACAATGTTGTCAAAGCCTGGAAAGGCATGTACTTTTTTTCAGATTGGTAGAATTTTTTTTAATCCATTTAATTGTCCAGTTTTTCTAAGGCCAAAATTTAAAATCCAATTAATGAGATATTTTAAAGTTCAGCAAAGAGAAGAAAATATCAACGACATCATGTGTACCTCTTATAACATATCCACATACTATATCCTTAAATTTGATCTCAATCGCTAATGTAAGACTGGTGAATATTACATCCAACATATTTTTCGCGTTGAATCTACACATTGAATATATCTAATGGATGCAAAATTTAGGAGTAGATTCTTATTTAATGCCAATTGAGTTTTGATTTATATCTTCGCTTTCTCTCCAAAAAAATATTTCACTTGCGATATGTCAGCAAAAACAAGCTCAATATCACTTCCATCAGCAGTATCGACTTCATAGCATTTTCTATGCAGCATTTTTGTTAGAATATAGGAAGAGGTACCTTTAATAGTGGTGCATTCTTCATAATGTCAATTATATGTTCATCATATAATTTTCCACTGTTGTAACAATCACCTGAATTGATTACTTTTCGTGTTTCTTTAGAAGGTTCAGTGTACTAAGAAACAAACCATATGAAATTGCGGAAGTTATACATCTCGTGAGGCAGAAGTTACGTAATATTTGTATTTAATTGTGCATCATTAAAATGCCTGAATGACCTCCACTTCGATGCAATTTGTTTTACCAAACTATCAACATCAATTCACAGGATTTACACACGAAGCTGAGCAAAATCTGCCCCACCTCCATTGTCAATTATCATCAATCAAATTGGTCGGCTCACTCAAAACGTACTTGGGCAATTCGTACTTCGCACCTGCAACAATCAACATCGCATGAATTAGATGCTAAACAGGACGGTAGAGATGGAAAAGATTTCTAGGTGGTGGTGGGCGAGAAGCGGGTGGGGGACTGTGTGAATAGATGAACATAGCACCTCTTTCATCATAGCATATTGTCAAGTCAACTCTCTGAACAATCACGCCAGCACTATTTACAATTGCTTGGGCAAGCGTTAGATCTGCTTCTGCTGCTGCATGCAG
Organism: Eucalyptus grandis; assembly: GCF_016545825.1. NCBI lineage: Eukaryota > Viridiplantae > Streptophyta > Magnoliopsida > Myrtales > Myrtaceae > Eucalyptus > Eucalyptus grandis. The sequence goes on from NC_052616.1 coordinate 40,510,168, forward strand.
AGCATCCCATATCTCTGAAAGCAGAATTAAATTGCTTAACCAGTCTACAACAGTGATATGAAATGAGAATTAGTGAGACAGAGAGATTTAATTACTATAGAGATTAAGGGGAAGTCAGGTAATATGCAACAGAAAACATAACTACGTCATCAAGATATTGACATGCCAATTCAAGTCAGCTCCTTCACCATCTTCCGTCTCTCTAAAAGTTTCACCACTGAAAATGCACAGAAGATGAGGCTTGAATATATCTCAAAAAATATGCACAAATTATGTGCCTACCTAGAAACCTCCCTCCCTCACTCCCTCCCCACTCCCTCTGTCGATCGTGCGTGTCGTACTCCACAGTGGTTGCTATGAAGGTTTCTTAATTGTAGACAAGGAATATTGATGTGCAATGCTTTAAAAATCCCACAAGTCTTATGGAACATGCATTTCTCATCACATTACCAAACTGGCCCAAACTCATGCTGCAATACATCTGGTCAGTCAATAACAAAACTACTACCGCATTGTCACGAATGCAAAGCATTGTGACTCAAAGCAAATTAGTGTTGGCTACAGTGAGAGCTGAAGTAGCCTGAGCCTATTTTCAAGGATAACACGCTTGGTAGTTTTTAGGCACTTTCACCAATTGAAAAGAAATCTCCAGAAAATCATATTAACTAGGTATCACTTATTAATGTTAGTAGACAATAGTAATAGCAAGTTATTTTTTTGACTTAGAAAAAACCTTTCATTTTATGGGTGGCCTTTTGATATTTGACATGTGCCACATCTTCTAAATAGGATCATACTTAAAGCGTCTGGCGTATGGGTCTAAGCAACTTGAAGTAACAAGCATACCCTCAAGACTTGTCAACCCACACAATCATTTCAACAGCAAAGAAAGTTTATTTCATGTTAATGGACTGCCTCGTCCTGACATGTAAACAGCCCTCAAGACTTGTCAACCCACACAATCATTTCAAAAGCAAAGAAAGTTTATTTCATGTAATGGACTGCCTCATCCTGACATGTAAACAAGCCCTCCCCCAGCGCAAAAAAAAGAAAAAAGAAAATTGGGGCCCACATACCCCCACACCACCACATACCTGAATTCCAGAAATCCCTCTTTGAATTGGTTAAGGGTGAGAGATATAGTGCAAAGCCTACTAATTGTTCAAATCACTTGGGCTGCGTTTGACAGTCGAAATAAGATTCAGGATAGGATAAATTTTATCCTATCCTATGTTTGGTACTTAGTCAAGACAGAATAAAGTCAGATATAAAGGGAATATAGATAGGATAAAATCATCCTATGAGAAGGTGGAATAAAAGTGGATAGGATTTTTAACATTCATAATAGAAAAATTATTTTCTCGAATGACAAACTTCTTAAATCAACAAAATTAAAATTATATTTCAAAATAAATAATATTTAAATTTTAATACATAAAATTCAAAATTACAAAAAATAACAAATTTTAATTTAATCTTATTTTCGCTTATATTGTATTATAATATGAATTTACCTATTCTAGTATTTTAGTATTTTAGGTATATTAATACAGTTTACTTTTTAATAGAATTTCATTGAAGAATAGTGGAACGGGTAGAAAGAAATAAAAAAGAAATTAATCCAAAAAAGAGAAAAATAAAATAAAAAGGAAAATAAAAGTAAAGTAAGCAAGAATGTCATAAGAGATTATTATCATTTCTAATTGTAAAATCTTTTATTCATTCATATTAATATACCATTTATACCAAATAATGTACATGATATAATGTGAATATATCCGATTTTATTACTGCAATCACCAAGCAAAATCCCTAAATTTCATATCTTATCCTATCCAGTCATCTCCTAATTAAAAATCCGAACAACCAAACGCAGCCTTAGGATAATCAAAGATGAAAGTATGTAGGAGAAAGACTGCAGCTTAACAAAGGCAAAGCAAAACAGTGTCAGCCTTCAAGTTAGAGGATAGACTACTCAAGCCAGAAGTGTAAAAGTATAACCTCACTAAAAGTTTAAAAATGAATGAATAAGTAGGCCCATAAACATTATCATTCATTATAGTTCTAGCCTCCACAAGTTTCAATATGAACACCGAACAGGTAAGCACATTTCTTCGGAAAGGGATCCCTACTTTTTTAAGTGATAAGTATTGTACAACTCATAAGGTACAAAAAGGCATCTGCTACCTTTAAATGAATGTGCTTTATCCAATTGCTGTTCGTATTTCAAGTCATTTTAATACTTGATGAATGAGCAGTAAAACATAGGAAACTTTACATTCAACAACATTCTTTCCATAAAAATAAATAGAAGAGAATTTGCAGCTAGCAAGCTTCCCATACAGCAACCAAGGTAACTTATTGCATTGCTGAGTTAAAGAAAACAACATCACCAATACCAACATCCAGTGTCAAAGTATAGTGGCCACTTTCTAAAAAAATAGACGCATGTATAGAGGTCATGGTTACTCAAATCTCATCCCTCCCTCTATAGCAATAAAGACAACTGCAATCCTTGAGTACGGCAAGTAAAAATATATCTAGTCACAAGAAGACCACAAATATCCGATGAGTTCCCCCAAAATAAGAAGATAAGCCATGTCCTGCTTTCCCATGGAAAACATATTTCTCGTGCAATGTGCATTATCTATAGTTTTGTACTCAACAACAGCATGATAAATATGCTGCACAGCACATTTACGCAAGAAACTTAAGAATTCAAAAGGAAATTGCTCAAACATGTTCAAGCAAAAATAGCACCTATGACTCACGTAGGTATGATCTACTCATCGTGCAAAGCATAGTTTTCCCCTCTCCCACAGCACTGGGTGGGTGGGTGAAGGTGAAGGGTGGTGACTGTGCATTATGTTAACACCATCTTATCCTAACAATTTAGAAATACCTTGTCTCCCACCATAATGAGGTGCAGTGTCCCAAAACTCCCTACGCATCTTCATCAGTTGTGTCCTTGTAATTGCTTCAGGATGCTTCCAAGGTTTTGGCTTCCTAATTTTCTTAGAAGAGTCTGTCAGCAACCATACAAACAATAAGATATTATGCGATTAAATTGTTCAGCTTCCAGTTGAAATGATGCGACGAGTGCACTAAAATATGTTGGCAGTAGGCAGAGCAATATCTAAAAACACAATGCTAAACAGTGTTTCTGATACCAATTATTGGAAAACTAATTTCAAGGACTTTACTTGTTGGACAGATAATTTCAAGGACTTCACATAGAGTTAATGTCTTTAAATTTCTTAGACATCAATTGCCCCATCCAATGCAAGACTGTCATGAGAAGAGAATTATCTGAAGCACTTAAGCAACCAATTTTAACAATCTATATAAACAAAGAATGTCACGGAGTAAAGATTGATCGATGTAAACTCCCAACATTGCTCAAGTGAAGAAGAATAGCTGCCCACTGCCGTTAATTGAAGCGAGGAGAATAGTAGGCTCAAACCCTTTCGAGCTTTACATGAAAAGAATCACATGCAGCCATATGCAAACTACATTTTCTTGATGGTTCCATTAGAAACAAATTCTGTTCTTTCTCAAATGCTCAGCAGATCAAGTTGCCATACCAACAGAGTAAAAAGTTGAAACTATTTACTGGCTCCATCAAAATCACAGTTTGGTCAAAATGCGTAATTTGCGTTAATTGTTCCAACGTTTCGCATACAGATTCAAACTCGATCGTCGCCGACATCAGCGTTCTAGGTCACACAGTCAACGCTCCAGCAGCAGACCGAATTCAAAGACGCCAGCACTCGAAGAACAAAAAGATCGATGGAACCCGACAGGAACGGCGACACGGAAAATCCAGAGCCGCGGAGAGCGATCGGGGGCACCATGACGACGAGGCTGAGATCAGAGAAGACGACCAATGAACGAATAATCTTCAAGCACTTCAAACTCCATGGCCGAGAAACAGGGGCGAACAGAGGAATTACCACCGTGGCCGAACCGGCGATGGCGGAACGGCTACGGCGGCGGTTGCTGGCGGATACGGGATCACTGAAGGGAACGAAGATGAAGAAATCCACTTGGACCTGATCTATTCATGGGCTTAATTAACTGGGTCGAAGTAATGGGCTGTAGCGAATCGGGCTTGGTTAAGCTGATGTGGGCTGGACTAGGTCCTTTAGAAAAATGACCGTATTGGACTGGGGTTCTCTTCCTTTTTTATTATTTAACTTTATTATTTTTTTAACAAAAATTCATGTCCGTTTTACCTGCAAAAATTCAGATGTGGACAAAATAAAAATTAGTTTTTGGTCATGCATTGTGCATAATTTAATGCACTTTCCCTGTTACGCAGTTGGCTAATGTGGATATTGCCAAAATGGTATTAACCCAGCATGATCAAAAGCTACCTTGAGTGATTGATTGCACAAAGAAAGTCGTTCATGCACAAACTTTTTTGATGATGCTCATGCATCACTTATTAATACACACAAAAAGATGTACTATTTCATGTCAGGAAATAGGCAAGATATTTTGTGTGACAGTTAAAGTTTGTGATAAGAACTTATGAGATGTAGCAAGCCAACCGAACGTGAATATATCTAATACTTAAAGCCCATTGTAAATCTTGAACCAAACGCAGCCCCCCTCTCCTTCCGCCTCGCGACGCGGGACCAGACCCTCCCAAAGAGAAAAAAGAGAGAAAGAAGATAGTCTTCCCATGATGAACTCGATCGACGCTTGTCCTTGCTTTGAGTGACGCGCTTAACTGTCAGAGCTTTGTGTGTGTGGGAGGCGGCCACGAGGGGGAAAAAACAGTTGTCCGAAAAGAAGATTAATTTAAAAATAAATAAATTGATTCGTCTGTCCTCCGAAAAGGGCAAAAAAGGAAAACAAAAAAAAAACAAAAACGACGTAGGAAAACGAAAAAAAACAAACTTTTGCAAAATCTACCTCTATGAGTACTTGATTCGCGTCATGATTCCTTTTTTTTTTTTTTATCTTTTTGTTTGTTGCTAGCTTATGGACTCATGTTAGGTGCAATTTATGTTCCAATAATCATTTTTTGGATAAAAATTGTGTTTGATGATAATATAATTTTTTTTTTCATTTGATAATGATACAAAATTGAACTTCACTGAAGTTTAAAAAATTGGAGGAGAAAAAAAAAAAGACTCAATCGGCTCAACCCTAGAACCAGCCTGGAACAAGGTTAACGGGGTTAGTTTTGGCCCTGACTAAGGAGATTTCGAGTTCCAAGATGGAGGCCTATTGATCGTGAAACCAATTGCTAGGTGCAAAAGCACATAATAAAAGAACAGAACTCTGAATTTTCACATCCGAATTCAAGGCATGAATTTTTTTTTTTTTTTTTTGCTTTCCCACCTAATTTAGAATTATGAAAAATCTGTAGGTAAATGTACATATCAACATTTTCACATAAAATTTTTAATTGCATAACTTTAGAGACAGTCAAGTTGCAAGTGCCGTAAAATTATTAAAAAAACAAAGACAAAATAAAAAGTCACTCAAAACAAATCTAGGAAATAAATTAGCAAGTAAAGTAGGGAAAATTAAAGATTCAAGTTAAAGAAATCTAATCATAAATCTATTAAAAATTTTGATAAAAATCCTAGAGTTATGTAAATAAAATAAAATTGCAATCTTGATTTGTCCGTGACCCATAAAAAGACAAAGCATAGTTTTAGAGTTGACGGAGACTCGAATATTTTCGGAAATATCAACTAATCCTCAATATTTTTATTTTTTCTCCAGTGAGAACAAAACTTGTATTATTGCGAGTTCGGCCAAAGTCACTCTAGGGGAGCGGAGCCGACCGGAGGAAAAAGCTGTGGGGACTGATTACGCTTTTCTAGACTTGACATAGACTAGAAATATATATATTTATTTTAATTCCAATTTTGGACGCTTAAAAATAAGGCAAACGAAAGTACCAGGAATGGAGGTCTCCATAACGTCAACGAAAGTCAGCAGTGGCTAGTAATTTTTTTTTTTTTATGCAAATGCAAAGGGAACGAGCCTTTCATTGATCAGGTGATCTGAGAGAGCAAACCCTCAGGCGAAAATGCTTGTGAGAATGGATAAGGGAAAGAACTCGGAGGCCGGAACGAGCAGCAGTGAGTTATCAACAATTGACTATGAGGTCTTCTTAAGTTTCAGAGGGCCGGATACTCGCCAAGGATTCACGGATTGCCTTTACCACGAAATGCAAGAAGCTAACATCCGTGTTTTCTTCGATGAGGAAGAGCTCCACGTCGGTAAAGAAATAGCTGATGAACTACCAATGGCTATCGAAAAGTCGAAGATCTATGTACCAATCTTCTCCAAGGGTTATGTTTCGAGTCCTTGGTGCCTTCGCGAGCTTGAACACATGGTGGGGTGCACAAATACCAAACCGTCTGAGAAGGAAATCATGCCGATTTTCTACAACGTGAAACCTTGCGATGTTAAGCTTATGTCTCAACTGTACGTCCGTGATTTGAAGAAGCATGAAAAGAAGTTTGGCCGCCAGACGAGGCAAAAGTGGGAGGATGCCCTCAAAAGTGTAGCTAAAATCAAAGGATGGGAATTGAAAAGCCAAGGGTATGTGGTGTCCTACCGTTCTCCGTGACTTTTGTTTTGGACTTTCAATGTATACCCAAGCTTGCTTAAGATCTCGTTTTGGCGATCTGTAATTGAATGAAAACCAAGTGTGTTTTGAGATCTATTTTTGGTAATTATCTCGTTCATCCAAACCAAATAAAGTAAGAATCTGTTATTCTTTTCATTGATAGATGTAATTTTCTATATCATTGTGTTCGTAAATTGGGGATTACCTCATTGAAATTGCCTACTCTCTTTTTTTCGAGAAATTTTTACATGGTATCAATCACCCTTTCAAGGTGTTGCCATTTCGGAAGCAAATAAAAAATGAAAAGCTCATAATATTCGCTACATGATCATTTGTTTAAATCATAAAGACGCCGTGTTCCATGAGCACCTAAGACATCTCTTCCTTTTGGGTTTAGTCGATTTAGTAAGCGTTACTAGCCATGTTGATGCAACCACTTGCCAAGTGTCCTGAATTATTTTTCTCAATTTTTGACTTAGATGATTCAATAACGTGGCAGGCACTGGAAATTCATTAAATCAGTGATACGAGAGATTGTGATGAAATTGAAGACAAAAGACAAATATGTCACGGAGCATATAGTCGGAATGGATGATCAAGTGGAAGCTGTTCTGAAGTTATTAGACGTGCACTCCAAGGACATGCACGTTGTTCTAATTCATGGAATGGGAGGAATCGGTAAAACAACTCTCGCTAAGGTTATGTTCAACAAACTAAATCCCCTCTTCAGTCATTGTTGTTTTTTGGGAAATATCCGGGAATCATCATCGCTCAGCTTTGGCCTCATAACTTTACAAAACAATTATTATCTGACATGTTTGGTTCGGGCTTTCCCAACATAATCAACGATGTTGATGATGGGATCAAGGTGATTGCGCAGCGACTTTCTAACAAGAAAGTTCTCATCGTTCTAGATGACGTGGATGATGAGGAACAACTCAAGAAACTAGCCATCAAGCATGTTTCACTCAACTCAAGGAGTAAAATTATTATTACAACAAGGAAAAGAAGCGTCTTAAAAGCCAACCAAACATTCGAGTACGAAGTGAAGTCGTTAGATTCTGGTGAGTCGCTTGAGCTTTTCAGTAGACATGCTTTCGGAAGAAATTTTCCTCCGAATGATTATGTCGATCTTTCGAGACAAGTAGTTTCTACAACCGGAGGACTTCCACTGGCTCTTGAAGTCGTTGGCTCATTACTTCATTGCCAAAACAAAGCCTCATGGATAGATGTGTTGGACAATCTAAGGAAAATACCTCATGAGAAGGTCTTGGACAGGCTGAAGATCAGCTATGATGCCCTGAGTCCTGAGCAAAAACAGATCTTCCTCGACATCGCATGTCTCTTTGTGGACAAAGACCAAACGAATGCATTCTACATGTGGAAAGATTGTAGGTTTTTTTCCAGATTATTCAATTCAAGTCCTTGTTCGCATGTCCTTGATAAAGATAACCGACGATAACAAATTTTGGATGCATGATCAACTAAGAGATCTTGGTAGGAAAATCGTCTATGGATATACAAGGCTAATCGATCCAAGAAAACAGAGCAGGATGTGGGATCCTTTGTCTGCCTTTAATATCATAAGAATAGAAGAGGTGAAACATATGTTCAACCATCGTAATCTTTGCTTTTCTCAATAGTTCATTTATTAATTAAGAGCCATTTTATAATAGTAGAGATAGAATGAAGACATTTCGTTTGCACTTATGCTACTTTACCATGAATGGCAGAGAAAGGAGGCCATTGAAGCAGTCTGCTTAAATGGAAATGCACTAGGAAGCTATACGAGCGATGAGTTTTCAAGGCTTCCAAACATAAGGTTCCTCAAATTAGTTTGGGGACAATTAGATGGAAACTTTGAGAATCAACTTTCAGAGTTAAGATACATGACCTGGCATGGGTGTCCTCAAGAGCTCTCCGCCATCAATTTCCATCCAAGCAATCTTGTAGTTCTCAAGCTTTCTTATAGTTTCATCACAGCAGAGTGGGCTGGATGGAGTCAAATCAAGGTATTCCATCGTTGTATTTGTTTATCTTTATCTCCATTGAATTGTCTCATGTTGTTTTTATGTTTTTGACTAAAATTGCTGTACCATAACAATGTAGACAATAACATGTAAAAAAAATGGCTCATAAATGGATTCATCAAGGCTATTCTACAAGTAAAACTAAGTTGACAAAGCTGGTCTCATGATCAAGGCCATTAAATTAGATTGTGTTGAATTGATTTGTAGGTGGATGTGCGTGGGTTAAATGAGAAAAATAGTCAACCCAATTACATCTAGGTTCTAGCACAATCATTTGTTGCCTCTAAATTTGCACATAATTTTCCCTTTATCTCTTTTAGATATCGTAACAGGTTGCCAAGAAGCTTAAAGTTCTGGATCTCACACATTGCGACAACATGACCAGGACTCCAAACTTCTCCGATTATTTTAGTTTAGAAAGATTGAACCTTGAAAATTGCCAAGGAATTATTGAGGTTGATGGTTCCCTCGGAAAGCTTAAATGCCCGATTTACTTCAATGCGAATGGGTGTACAAGTCTTGGGGAGTTGCCCGAAGGAATCGGAATGTTGGAGAAGCTTAAATACTTGTATTTAGGCAATTGCAAAAAGTTGAGTAAGCTACCTGAATCATTTGTGAGAGTCTCATCACTAGTAGAGTTGGATCTCTCGAATACGACTATCACAAGATTACCTGATGCCATTGGCAACCAAGAGTGCTTGTTAGTTCTTAAACTACAATATACATAAATCAATGAACTTCCTAGTTCTATCGGGAATCTACAAAAACTTAAGTTTCTTGTTCTATCATATACTAAAATAAGGGAACTCCTAGTGTCGATTGGGAACTTGGAATCATTACTTGAATTGGATGTCTCGGAAACGCAATGTTTACAGTTACCCGAATCTATTGGGAACCTAAGTAGATTAAAAGTCATCAACATTTCGTATTCTTTGATGAGGGAGCTACCACAAAGCATTGTTCAACTAAAAGCGTTGGAAGAGCTACATGCTGGGAATTGCCCATGTTTGGAGTGGGAAATTCCTGAGGACATTTGGAAATTATCGCTTTTGAGAGTTTTGCACTTGGAATTATCTCTTGTTAGAAATGTTCCGGTGACAATCAAACTACTTCCTTGTCTAGAGAAATTGGGATTATGTGATTGCAACGAACTCGAACTATTGCCTGAGCTTCCCACAAGTTTGATAAGCCTAAGCCTCGGATCAAGTTCGTTGCGATGGATCCCGGATCTCTCAAACCTCACTGGATTGGTGAATCTTAGATATGGTGGTCATGATGAGAACTGGCGTTGTCTTTACTCCCTAGATAGTCCATGCCGACAATCCCTTCCACCGTCTCTGTCAATAGCTAGCTCCTCATTTCATTGCAACTTGAGAAAATTGACACATTTGTACATTAGTCACTGTTTCTGGAAGGAAGTTCAACTCGATGGGCTTGAACAGTTGATAGAATTTGAAGTGGAAGGATTAAAACACCTCGAGGGATTTGTAAGCGGGTCTTTTGAGTTTGAAGAGGTTGAAGCTGTTGAGGCTGAGCGATTGCCCAAATCTCACTATGATCCAAGGTCTTGGTTCAAGAGTCCTTGAAACATTTGGAAATAGACAAGTGTCCTAAGATTGAAAGTCTAGATGACCTATCGGATTTGAAAAAGCTGGAGTCCTTGGTAATTCGAGGATGCGAAGAGCTTCTAGCAATTAAGGGCCCGGATGAATTAGAGGCTCTCAAATATTTGGAATTTGTAGGTTGCATATCACTGAGAAGTTTCCCAAATGTACTCAATTGGAAATTATCAGACGAGTGCTCAGTAACTATTTCCGACTGCCCAAATTTAAGAGATGATTGGTTTGAAGAGACAGTCAGCATGTACAAGCAATGGAAACATTTGAAATTTAAGTCTCGGCTGTTACTATGATGAGGCGGCCATTCTCTCAGGTTCAATTTCAAGAATTTTTAGCTTCCCCAATCTTCAACCCTTGTTATTTTCACTAGCTATTGCCCAGGAGGTGGCTTTCAAGTTAGACACCATAATATACGATCCGGTTGTAATTATTCATGTGTACTAGCTTTTGGGTAACGAGGGTTCGTCATAATTCAGTGTGTCGTCCTTCCATGCAGTTTACATTTCCTGCATTAATTTGACCAAGTCCGGTCAATCAATCACGGTACCTGCTGACATTTTCGCTATGTAGTTTATCTTAGATTGCTTCACATGTTTTTGTCGCTATTATGAAACCTTCTGAAGTGCTTTCAACAATGTATACTTCTTTTTTGTCTTTTTCGTATTCGCAGAATTGTTTTTCTAACAAGGTTTTCACCGTCTGTCAAATTCTTCATTTTTTTCGTTACCACTTTACAAAACTAGCACAAACTCATGCTGCAATACATCTTGTGAGTCAATAACAAAGCTACAAACGTTGTCAGGAGTGCAAAGAATCGTGACTCATGGCGAATTAGCTCTGGGTACAAGGAGAATGGACGTGGCCTGAGCCTATTTTCATGCACAACATGCTTGTTAGTTTTCGCGCACTTCCACAAATTGAAATCAATCTCAATATAATCATATCAGCAGGCTATCATTATTTAATGTTAGTCGACAGTATTAGTAGCGAGTTATTTTTCTGACTTACTAGAAACTTGTCATTTTTTGGGGTGCCCTTTTGATATTCAATATGTGCCGCATCTTCTAGCTTAATGCTAGGATTACCGGTAAGGTAATGCTAGGGTTACGGGTAAGGCCATGGACAAAAGCATGGGGTCCAAGCAACTTGATGTATCCGAGACATTTTACTGGCTGAGCTTCATCCGATTGCTTTTCCTAAATAAAAGTCATTTCAATACTTGACAAACGAGCAGTAAATAGATAGGTAACCCATTGCATTCCTGAGTTAAAAGAAAGCAACATCACTAATCACCCACTTCTAGTGTCAAAGGTGAAGTGACCATAATTACTCAAATCTCATCCCTCCATCGCTAGCCATAAAAGACAATTGCAATCCTTAAGTATCGCAGCCCGCTAGACCCTCCTGAGCTCGAAGTGCACATAGGCAAGTCTAGCCATGCGGTTCCTCTATCGATCTCGGCCTATATAGACCTCACCCGATTTTATATGTGTTTCACCGAAAAGGTGAAAAATTAGTATAGAGATGGAAATTGTTGGATTTTTGTGAATGTTGATTTGTCGTTGCCTTTCGACAGGAAAATAAATGGTTTTTCAAAGTAAAGGTATCTAAAGTGTCATTACTAGCAATTTCTTTTAAATTGAATGATTACTAGCAAATTAAAGGGTACAAGAATAATACAAATGCACCAACCAGCATTGCAGCGTAGTTGGCTCAAGCGTTTGCTCCTCTCGCAAAAGGTCCAGCGTTCGAATCCCAACTGCGTCGTACTGACTTACCTGGTGGCATGTGTGTGGTGGCTAGCACGTGTCGCCCCCAGGGTTTATTCCCTGTGTACCCCGGGCCTAAACGGGCCGTCCGCGTTGGTCGAGTGCGGGGTTCCTGGGTCACCAAAAAAAAAAGAAAGATACAAATGCAGTAATTTATGACCGCTGAAGAGCAAATTTGCTGGAATATAATTATAAAAAAAAAAAAAAAAAAAAAAAGAGTAACTGTGTTGGCATCTGAATTTTTACCGGCAAATTGAATATTAGAGTTTTGTTAAAATTTAAATATAGATATAATAAAAGATAATAAATAAAGCACCCAGCCCATCGGGTCACTAATCCAGCCCATCCATAAAGCCCGATCACTGTAGCTCAAGTTGGGCTCGGCCCGCCAAACTCTCTCTCCGTCGCTCTCTCTCAGTTGCTTCGCCATCTTCCTTTCTATGGAGCCGTCTTCTTCTCCGCAACCACAACATCCATGGACGAAGCTCCTGTTGCTTCGTCCCCGCTGCAGTCTCAAGCTCAACAGCAGGAACTGATCCATGATTCGCTCCACGTGCGACCGGTACTACTAGGATCTTCCTAAACGAAGTCGAAATCACTCATTCTGACATTGTCTCTGTTATATCTGCTTCGAGGTGTCGGGAAGTTTTTCTTAGCTATTGATCCATTGCGGCCAAATGGATAATGCACGGTGACTGTTTAATGATATGCCTCAAAGGAATTGCTTCACTTGAGACATGATAATAATCATCTGTTGGTGTCTTCCTCGGCTTTATTCAGGGATTATAAGTCTAGTGCACTTAGGTAGAATAAGCTGGATAAGGAGATTGAATAGGATTTTGGTCTATCATTAACTGTGGATTTGCATGCTGAGTGTTTTGGTGGACGGGATGAGCTAGAGGGGAACAAAACTTCCTAGGGAAGTCACCGATTCCTTGGAGACCACGGAAACCAAAGATGAACATTGGCAAATATAGTAGAAAATTGAGTAGGGACGATATAATCCCTGATTCCAGAACCCTTGCTGTGAAGTGTTTTGGTGATTTGGTTAAGCTAAAATTTGAGTACACCAGCCGTTTTGCTTGATCTTGCTTAGTTGGGAATTTGGTTCCAAGTTACCGCCTGAGGTCGGGAAATATTTGCTTGTCGTTATTTGATGATTTTTCATGTTGAGGATCACTTGCTAAAGCTGTGACAAAGAAGAAAGAAATGCCATATTCGAGATACCAACGCGCATCTCATGAGGCTAGAGTTTAAGCATGGGTCTGAGCAACTTGAAGCGACAAGAAGTTTCCCTCAAGACTTGTCATCCTGCACAATCATTTCAACAACAAGGGAAGTTTGTTTCATCGCTCCCTCGCTAATAATTAACACAAATGGGTGTGCTCTACCTAAGGTTTGCTGCTTGAAATCTGCTTTGGACATGAATTCGCTTGGAAAATGAGTTGGGAAATTCGGATGAAATGTGTTTGAGAGACCGTTAAGTTCATCAAACAGAGTTGGGTTATGCATTTGATCAGACATATCATTCCAACACAGCTCGTATAGCAATTTCTCTTTAGTCCTTATAGTACGCACAAATGTCTTTTCTATCTATATCTCCGAAGACATGGTACACCCACTCCAAAGTACTCTTTCATGATTGTAATTCCGAGAGATAAGTGCATTAGGAATCTTAAAATTTATATAAAAAAAATGCAATTTAACCCTAAAACTTTCAAAAAATGTAATTAAGTCTTACAAAAGTGCAATGAAATCCTAAAGCTTTCAAAAATACAATCAAATCATAAAATTGATCAAATTGGTCAAATCAAGTCTTTTCATTGATAAAACTTCCTAGTTGTAGAACTCAATTGTACTTTCGTGACAAATTTTAAAACTCTATTGCACTTTTTAAAAGATTTAGGATTCAATTGTACTTTTTGAAAATTTTAGGATTTAATCACACTTCTATAATGATTTTTAGGACTTTTAATACATTTATCTCTAGTTCCAAAAGGCCCCTCTAAAAAAAATAATTTTTTTTCCTTCCTTTTTCGTAACTCAGCTTATAATTGGGACGCTAAAATTGGAAATTGGGTTGTGCCAAGAAGATTTACAATGTGTATCAATTCAAATGCGCGTTAGATAAAAGATTGGAAAAGCTATGAACAAAAAGGAAGATTGGACAATTCAAATCGCTAACTCAGCTGCCATCTTTGAATTGTGAAAGACGGAAGTCGCTCGGAAATTGTCTAAATAGGTCGTTTGCCGACTCTTAGCAGAAAATGTCCATGAAAAGCTAATTGTTTAAAAATTCAGACCAAAAGTAGGGGGACATTTTGGCAGTGCTTTTTTTTTTTTTTTGAGCAAATGGCAGTACTTCATGAAGCGAAAACGAGTTCCTTATAAAAAAGTAAGAACTTATTTTTGCTTTCCCCCTAAAGCTTGAAGTGCTAATTAAATTTTAGAATGTTATGAAAAATATGTAGGCGAACGTACGTCCCAATATTTTCAGATGAATCCAATCATTACATTTTTTTGGGGGTCAGAAAAATAATTACTCAAGATTAAAGAAAGTCAAAGGGCGACAGTAAAAAATACACGAAGTAAAAGATAAGGTTTGTTTGATATTAGCTAATAAACGTGAAAATTTACTGTTTGAGTAAAAGAAATCTAATCATAAATCCATTTCAAAAACATCACATATATTTGAAATCAGTATCTGAAAAAACCTAGAGTTAAGGAAGTAAAACAAAACTATAATCTCGATTTGTTTGTGCCCATAAAAAAAAAAAAAAAAGCATAGCGGGGACCGAAAATGGAATATTGGGAATACCAAGGACTAATACCGTAGTTTCTGACCCAACCACAGGCAGCGCAGTTGGTGTGAGTTCTCTCCCTCATCACAGAGGTTGAGGGTTCGAACCCTCTTATTGCTAAAATGTCTGAAGTTGGAAGTCTTGGTGTTGGGGTCCTAGGCTAGTCTCCCCCGAGGTTTATGTCTAAATAGCGGCTTGCGGCGAGACCTGACGGTGCCACCGGGTACTAGAGGGTCGTGTGATCCCCGAAGGGTGATCTCCGACAATTCCTCGGTCAACAAAAAAAAAAAAAAAAAAAAAAAAAAAAAAGTAGTCTTTTGAATATTTGATATCCATTTAAAAGGACTTGCATATTGTGAGTTTGTCAAAAGTCAAGTCTACCATAAGGTTCGACCCAAAAAAAAACAAAAACAGTTGTTTTAGGGTTGACGTAGACTCGACTAGAAAATTCGGTTTTGGTTAGTGCTATCCAAAGACCATTCGACTAGGGAATGTTCTAGGAATAGATGTCTTAAGTCAAGCGTAATATTTGAAAAAAAAAAATGTCAAGCGTAATACATACGAAATTCAGTGGTGGATACTCAGCCTACTTTTTATGCTCCGACAGAGAAACCCTCAGGCAAAAATAACTAAAGTGCGAGTAAAATAAAATCCGAGCCTCATCCGATAAAATAAAATAGGCCTCGTTAATAAGCATCGGGACATGACCAGGGAGTGGTAAATGGAAAGTCCATGCAAGTTTTCTAAAATTACCCTTTTTTTAAGGATATATAAATATGCGGATGTAACTTGCTAAGCTCCTTAAAATGAAAAATTGGCATAATGTAATTAAAATGGAACACAATACTCGAAGAGTAATACAAATATAATGCAAATAAATCTAAATTTCCCCAAAGGGACCCCTAAACATATTTTTTAAGAAGAAACAAGCCAAATTTCTAACAAGCGAGATGTAATTTTTTTTTTTTTGTACTTTTTATTACATTTCATTCATGCAAGATAGCAATAAAAATTACAAAAAAAGTTGATCTTAATGTCCTAAAATATGCATCTACATTTGTGCAGACATTAGATCTTGAGAAATGATATAAAAGAATGCATTTACTAGAAAACCATGTACTAAGTTAACTTAGGCTTCATTTTTATCACGGAAAATTAATGATGAGAAAGCACTCTTAGAAAAATAATTGCTTGTATCGTTTGAAACAATTAGCCAATAAAAAATGCTATCATCATTGCTAACAATTTATCATTAAATATTTTCGTGAATGATGAAAATATTTTTGTATATTCATTTATATAGACAATAAAAATAATAATTAAAAAATATTTTTCAAATTATCTAGTTCTCCAAAATAAATGGAGCCTTAAACATGAAAACAGCCAACCAGATATCTGGACCTTCCCCTCAATCAACTATCACGTGGGAGCATAAATATCCCTGCCTTTGTCATCGTCGTCGTCGTCGTCGTCATTATTATTTGTATTATTATTATTATTTTTAATGCAATGACACCTTGGATAAATCATGGTGCCCGCATATAGCACGCCATATTGTCAGCATTTTGTTTGGAGGTAAATCAAAGTCATTCTTGATTCTCTTGCTATTCCAGAAAGAATAACAAATGCCATGCAAAGATAGCTACCCTCTCCTAAACCGAGTATTGGTAGATGAAAGGAAATTGCAATTCATTTTTCACAGTACATTAAAAATACCTCAAAGGAGTAATCAGGATAATCCAAGTGCAGGAGTCTTGTCATATATCAAGAAATATTTTCTAATTTTTTAAAGAATTCATTATATTAAATTTGAGTATGAGTTTTCCATTGACCATGAGAATATTTTTTATTGAGTCGTATACCAAAGTGATCGAAACACCATAAATTATGGAGAATGTTTTTTGATAGAAAGTTTTTCACATAACAAATGGGTCCTAAGAAATGTAGTATGGTAATAATAGTTAAAAAGTTAATGTCAAAAGGAAGATTAAAATTTGTTTAACTATTTTATTTGGTTGATAACAATTAATTATAAACCAATGTATAGGAAATCAATTCAACTTACCATTGAGATACATAGTTTGGATTCGTTTTGGTGGATCGGTTAAGCTGACTTTGAAATTTTGAGGTAAATTTATTGCAAGTGTATCGTTTTGAGATTTTTTTATGGTATTAACCATTTTCTCTATTCTCGTGCTTTCATGGGTTGCATGGCAGGCTGTTTTGGTCTCCCTCATTCTTTCTTTTTAAATTTTTAATTATTTATTTTTCTCCAGAATTTATATTAAAAAAAATGCATTGAATAGAAAACCAAGTACTAAGTTAACTTAATTAAACATGAAAACGGGAAACCAAATATCCATGCCCCACCGAGCACGAGCATGACTCGGCATCTTTTACACACCGAGCGTTCTGCCATTTCCTCTCTGTTGCTCTGCTTTTATGCGCCCCATACCAGGCTGTTTTGGCCGCCAATTCCCTTTTCTCTGTTTTTGTCATTTTTATTCGTTTAATTATTTTTGATTTTTTTAATGTAAATGGCGGTCGACGGTTACAAAAAATTTAGGTATTAAATATGGCGTGATGAGGAAAAATTATCCAAAAAGTCTAAATTTATAGCTCAGCAACAAATTCAACTTTAAATATTTTAATTATATTAATTTAATTATAAATTTTTTGACGACTTACCAATTTTAATTGTGTCAATTTAGTCTTAAAAATTTTGATGAATTATTAATTTAATCCTAAATCTTTTAAAGACTTCTAAACATTCTCGGCAATCTTATGCGATACGACCATGCTGAGGTGGACAATTTTTATATTTTGAACTTTTCTCTTTTTTTATCTTATCTTTCCTTTTTATTTTATTTTTCTTTCCATTTTTCCCTTTTTTCCCGCTGCTTAGGCCGGTTTGTCCTTTTTGACGCGTGCCTTCTTTTTCTTCTCTGTTATTGTGCTTTTATGCGTACATGCCAGGCTGTTTTTGCCTGCCAATTCCTTTTCTTTAATTTTTTAATTAATTAAATTTATTATTATTATTATTATTATTATTATTATTATTATTATTATTATTATTATTATTATTGCAGGTGACACTTGAAAGAATCTAGTTGCCCTTATAGCACATTATGTTGTCAATATTTTGTTATGAGATAAATCAAAGTCACTCTGAAATTCTCTCAGATGTTCCAAAAAAGAGTATAAATGCTACGCAAAAGTAGCCATCCTCTCTTAGACCGAGCATCAGTAGGGGCAAGATAGTCGCAATTCATTTTTCAGTGCAACCAAAAGTATCTCAAAGGAATAATCGGGATACTCCAAGTGCCGAAGTCTTGTCATATTTACAAAAAGAAAAAAATTCTAAGTTTTTAAATAATTTATTTACTAGATTTGAGTATAAGTTTTTACTAATCATGATAATTGTTTTTATTGACTCATTTTCCTATATGAAAAATGACAAAAATTATGAAGATTGCTTTCAAAAGGAAATTTTTTGCGAAATAAATGGACCCAAAGTGATGTATTATGATAGTAAAATTTCAAAAATTAATGTCAAAAAAGAAAATTAAAATTTGTTTAACTGTTTTATTTAGTAAAATTTATTACAAAACAATGTGCAGGAAATCAAATAAACTTACCATTGAGATACATGGTTTGGTTTCGTTTAGATAGATTGATTAAGCTAACTTTGAAATTTTGCTTTTGCTAATAAAAAGATATCAACGTGGCTTCTTAGATTTGATATTGAGTTCTTTTACAAGAGCTTACTTTAACTTTTTGTAAATGGAGAATATTGCGATCATTTAAAAAGCAAAAGTATCCATTAATTTAAATGTTGAGATATCTAGAAATATAAACTTTTAATACTAATACAAAAGCAACGACATAAAAAAGAAGAAGGAAAGCTTGTTAATCCAACATTCAAGCATAATTCCTGGTGGAATCTTTTGACTTTTGAAAGAAAAAACACGAGTTACCTGCTCCACTGTCAAATAAGTACAATTAAAATTAGGGGCGAAAGTCAGTGCCGTTTCAACCATAATAATTAGTTCGGTTCTCATTGTATTGTGCTCAACTTACGGTTCTGCCTGAGAACTGGTGGTTGAAACTAGAATCGGAAGGAACTAGTGGAGATTTTTCTCTTTCCTTTGTGAGTACTTGATTTGCTCAATGATTCCTTCTTTTTTTTCTTTGTTTGTTGCTTGCCGGTGGACTCATCTAGTGTGCAATTTGGTGGATCTGTTTCGTCTTGTGCATTTCAAGGTTGATAATGAGCATTTTCGTGCCCCTTTTTAGAAAATTGATTTTCTAACTTGTACTTATATATATATATATATCATAAAGGGGTTAGGATCGGAGTACTATATGAGAGAATAAAGAAGTATCAAGATTAACGATCTATATGAAAGTAGAGAGATGTATCTAAAAGGAGAATGATGTATAAGAACAGGAAAATAAATGACTTAAATAAAATCGCGAGAATTAAAAATAATGTAAAGACCGAAAGCAATATATAAGATATAAAGTAAGAGTATGCATAAACAAAAACCAACCATGAAGGTGGTCTGAACTTGTATTAAATAAAGCTGAAAAGCTGAAATTACATGTATTGAAAGATGCAGAAACTTAAAGCATCAAGTCATCCACTAGGGCGGTAATCCGCACTCCCGGGAGTATTGATGTGTATTACAAGAAATGGTTAACCAACTATCATGTAAGTTGGTAACCCCGTATAAAACTATGTATGTGAAAACTAACTTACTTTGAAACCGGGGATACAAGGTAAGAGAGCTTGGAGATGGAAGAGATGAGGATGGAGATGGAAGGGGTGATGGGTTACAAGTGAGAGAGGGAGAAGAAGAAGAGAGAAATCTGGAAAATTTCGAGCCCCTTCTTCTATGTTGAGAGGGTGTATTTATAGTGGGTGCTACGGTCTTTAAAGTGTAAAGTGAACGAAAGTGAATAGTGAACAGTGTAAAGTGAATAGTGAACAGTGAATAGTGTATGAACAGTGTATGTCTATTACGCTACGGTGTATAGCCTTTGCGCCGTTCGTAATAGTGTTGGCATGTGATGTCTTCAGTTAATCTCTGTCCAGATTGATCCCGTAGCAGTCGTCTTCATTAGTGTTTCCACTGTGATGTGACTGGGAGGATCCATCTTGACTGTCTTGAGATTTGGAAGATCCACATTGTGATTCTTCCGCTTCCGATAGCATTGTCCTGAGGATGTTACAATATTCCTCTCTGTTCTGGACTGCAGCGAGTGCTGCACTTGCCATGGATTTTTCCTGTAAGAACGATGTATTTGATGGGGATGCGATTATTTGTGTTTTCTGGCTATTTAGCCATGTTTTAACCGCAGCTTCGGATCCTTGATCAAGAAATCTGAATCCATCCCACCATTTTGTTTTGTATTTTCGGACAAGTACTGGTACACCTGGTTTTATTGGATGTATTGTATTCAAATTCCCAGGCTGTTACCCAAGAAATTCTGAATATTATAAAGAAATGCATAAGGCATGGGAACCTTATATCATGAGGTGTTGGTATGAATTGTTCACTGAAAATCTTGTATCCTTGTTTGACTGTGGGGTGTAATATTATGTCCAAAGGACCAAAGAGATCCCACCAGGAGTCAAACCAGTTTGGTAAACTTTGTCTTGGGAAGTTGTCTTTGAAGAATAATAACCAGGAGTGTTGGAAATTTGTATTCTGTCTGAAAAAGACGTTCCACCAAGCTTGTTGGTAGTCCCAATATGTATATGAGGAGGAGTATGGCAGGCTTTGGGTAAGTTTGGTTTGGAATTTTCTGGGTGTATGGGGTGAGGCTCCCCAGTGTGAGGGGTGTATGACTTTACTGATGGATATAGTGGAATAAAGGATATTTTCTGTATTGTTTTTATCAGCAAAGTGAGTGAACCTTGCCGATTCTGTTTCCACTAAAATTTGCTCATAATAAGCAAGGGTTTTGTTTGTATTGTGAGGTTTGAAAAGCCAATTTTTTGGAAATATGTTTTTTGCAAATTTGATTGGATCTTCATCGAAGAATCCGTCTTCCACAGTCAATATTTTTGAAAAGATGTTTTGGGGAAAAATTTTGATCTTTGAGAAAGAGGGGTTGCCTGAGGCCTAATAACCACCTCACTTGAAATTCTTTTGTATTCCGCTTGTTTTTGTGTAGCAAGCGGGGAAGGATTGTTACTTACCTCTATGGCACTAGATGGCTCTTTCTTTACGTTTTGTAAAGACTGGGCAAGTAACAATATTGTTTCTTTTGGTAGTATGTTGGCTAGCTGATTAAGGGCTAGCATGGGTTCGGATGATATGGGTTACATTGTCAAAGGTGTTTGCTGTAAGAATGTTTGGTTGTTTTCTGCCATTTGGAGCCATGTCTTGACGGATGTTAAGCCTTTTGGCTTTGGTGGTGTATTGAGGGTTCGGCGGTGGCTTTGCCTTTGCCTTTATCTTTGTCTTTTTGGATCTTGGCATGATTGTATCCTCTGTAAAAATTCTCTTGTGAGAAAATCAGGTAATGAATTTGAAGAACCATTTATAAATTCAATGTCAAAATCGAATACTGAAAGTATGGCTTGCCATCTGGCAAAAATTTGTTTTGATGCAATGTTTAAAACGTCTTTTTGTAAAACGTCTTTGGCTGATTTGCAATCAATCCTCAAGAGGAATTTTGATTTAATAAATCTCCTTGGAATTTTGATATAGATAGAACTATAGCAAGTATTTCTTTTTGATTGTCGAATAATTTTGTTGAGTGGAATTCCAATGTTTTGAAATGAACTGAACAACTTGTTCTTTGTTGTTATTGACTTGTTTGAGAATACCACCATATCCTAATTCTGAGGCATCTGTTTCAACTATTTTGAAAGTGGAAGGGTCAGCAAGGTGTAAGCATGGTATATCTTTTACATGCATTTTGATTTGTTTGACAATGTCTATATGGACAGAGGTCCAGGGTGGAGGATCCTTACGTAACCTTTGGTGTAAAGGTTTACAAAGGATATTTATATTGGGAAAGAAATCTAAAATATAATTGAGACTACCCAAAAACCTTTGTAATTGAGTTTTGTCTTTAATCTCATCGGGAATTTATCGGTAAAAGAGATTGATCTTTCAATGGGGGTTATAGTATTTAAATGAATGTAATGGCCTAAAAATCTAATCTTTGTTTTGAAGAGTGCAATTTTAGTAGGAGAAACTACAAGACCATTTTGTATTATTATTTTTATGAAAGTAGATAAATGTTTGAAATGTTGTTCTATATTGGAAGAAAAACTAGAACATCATCTATATAAACTATGATGTATTCTGAATATGGATTGAAAATCTCATTCATAATTCTTTGGAATTCTGAAGGGGCATTTTTGAGGCCGAATGGCATAACATTCCATTCATATTGGCCAAAAGGGACTGTAAAGGCTGTCTTGTATTTATCCTTATCACTAATTTGTATTTGCCAAAATCCTGATTTCATGTCAAATTTTGAAAATATTTTTGATCTGCAAAGTCTGTTTAACAATTTTTTTTTTATTAGGTATAGGATATCTTATCCACCTAAGGGCTGTATTAAGAGGTTTATAATTAATGACTAATCTGAGAACTCCTCTTTCAAGTTCAGCATTTTTATTGACATAAAAAGCAGAACAACTCCAAGGTGATTGGCTTTTTCTTATGAGTTTTTTATCTAAGAGGTCTTGTATTTCTGCTTGACAGTATTTTAAAACTTCTTGATTCATTTGTGTTGGGCGAGCTTTGGTAGGTATTTTGTTTTCAGAAAAGTCATGTTCATAAGGTAAATCAACGATATGCTTTTTTCTTTCCCAAAAGGCATTGGGTAGAGTAGAACATATAGTTTTCTCTATGTGTTTTTGTAGGGAAGCTATTTTCTCTATGATGTTTGGTTTTATAAGATTTTCTTCTATTCTTTTGAATTCTAAATCTTCTTTTAAGAACTCAAGTTGATTTTCTTTGTCTTTTATAAGGCAATTTATTTCTGAAATAGAATGTTCTTGTAAAATATTTAAGCTTCTCTTTTGTGGTTTTGTTATGAAATTGAAAGTGATTTTTCTGTTTAGAGCATGGGTTTCAATACCTTCGTTGGTAACTGTAAAGGGTTGTATTAATTGTATAAAAGGTGTTCCAAGGATAACCTTTGTTGCCTCATGTTTTTAACTAAAAGAAAAGATGTTTTGTAAGACATTTGGTCTTTTATTATTAGGGCTTCGGGTAACTTGTATTGTATATTTAGTTTGTCTCCGAGGCTGATTTTAAGGGATTAGATGTTTTATCAAAGTATATTGTTGGAACAAGGCCTTCCTTGATACAATTGAGGTCAGCTCTGTATCAAAGAGTGCTGTTGTTTCAATAATAAACTCATTGTTGATTTTTATCATAATATTTATTATCCATTTTCTAGATGTTATTTCTGTTAATAACATAAGGAAGGCTGGATCAGGAATATCAGATGTATTGGTGATTTCGTTTTGGTCTTCTAATTTTGTTTTTCCTTTTATGACGAGAGATTTTATATCGAAATCTCTTTTTCATATCTAACTGTGTTGCTTTCAAGGCTTGAATTTCTAATTTTTGTTGTTTTATTTCATTTTGGAGGTCATTTATATTAACGGGTCTAGACGAGGTTTTTTGTTTCTATTCAAGATGTCTTTTAAATTGTAAGAAGTATTGGGCTTGGAGGTAATATTTAGGGAAGAATGAAGTCTGTCTAAGTATTCTTTCTTGGCTTCTGGGTCAGTAATCTTATCAGTAGTGCTAAGGAGAAATTCTTCCTCTTTTGTTAACATGTTTATTTCCGGAATGGGTTTTTCAGGAGAGGCGTCTTCATAATCAGAATCAGAAGAGGAATCTATTTCATTAATCTGAAGACCGTCTTCCTCAAGAAGTTCATCAGAAGAAGTATCACCATTTTCTATGAATATGTTATTTAACTGGTTAAGAGTATTGTCATCAAGAGAGTTCATTTAATTTTTATTAATCCTACAGTATTTTGAAATATGACCTTTTTTACCACAAGAATATCATTTGATGTCTTTAAAAAATTTTCTATCATTATGAGGTCTGTTAGGGTTATTCTGGTGTCTTTGTTTATTCTTACGAGGTTGAGATTTGTTGTGGTGTTTCTTTGTTTCTTTCTCAGAAGGACAAGTTCCCTTACATTTTGGTTTTGTTTTTTCATTATAAGAAGGGTCGTATTGAGCACAGAAATCTCCTAGACTTCTATTGGTGAGAGATTGTTCTTCCTTGAGCTGTCTTTGTAATTTGATAGTATTACACATTTGTGTTCCTTGACGGTAAACATAAGAGATTATTTCACCATAAGAAAGAAGATCATAAGGTATTTGGCCATTGTATTCTTCTCTAATTTTATCCCTAACTTGATCACCTATAATTTGGGGTAAACCTGCTAAGAATTTTTCTTTCCAAAAGGGTTGATTGCAATCGGTCGATGAGAACCCTTTGAAGGAAAAGTTCTTTGTATTCTCTAAACCTTCCTAAGGATTTGCAACGCATATTGGATAAGAGGTCTTGATTCCTATCTCTAATATGTGAAGGGTCTCCTACGAAGTGTTGTGAAATGGAATATATAAGAGTATTCACCGCATCTTGGATGAGATGTCCTTGGTCATCATCCATGCGTTGACCAAAATCATCTATTTTATAGGCAGTTAATATTTGTATTCTTTGTTCATCAGTCAAATAATTATCCCACCAACCTTTTAGTTGTCCAGTAAACCCGGCTACTAAAAGATTAGCAACAGCATGATCAGAAACATCTTGCTGGGTTTTGTAGGCATTGGCAAGCATGACCATGTTATTAAGAATATTCATGATATTGCTTTCGGCAACACCATCTATATTCCATTCATAAATGGCATCAGGAGAGTATTTATTTTGTATTTTTTGTGATGATTCTTCTTGGGCAATATCAGGTGGAGTAGCCCTACTATAATAAAGCTTCGAGGTTGTCTCCGGTTGAGTCTGTAATCTCGGGACCGATTCATTATCGAGTCACCAGATTGTTTGGTCAATGTACCGATAGTGGGTTGGTCGGGGTGTCTTTAATGATAAGATTCTGGAATTTAGGGGTGTCTATAATAGGAGTAGGTTCTAGCTTTGCTTTTCCTAGGAGTTTTTTCTTTTGTTCTATGGCTTTGGCAAACTCCGGGCTAAGGTTTTTTGGGAATTCAAAGGCTTTGAAAATGGGTTTTTTGAAAGTGTCTACTTGTGGTGTGACTAGTTGAGTAGGATTCTGAATGGTGGATTCTATTCTATTCAACTGTTTTCCTATGGTCGCCAAATGTTGATTAGTGTAATTGTTTTGTTCAATGACTTTGTGAGTATAAAGAGAGTCTCCTTGATCTGGAAGCCTAAAAGGAGTAGCTGTAACCTCACTTTCTCCATGTTGTATTTTTATTCTTCTAAGGGGTGGATGATTGGATTCTATGGTTTCACCATTATCAAGTTTCCACTTATAATGATGATCTAAAACAAGTATTTCTTTTGGTTCAAGGAATTGTTCTTCTAACCAATCAAAGAAGAATATATGGACTTCATATTCGTATATGTAGTCGTAATATTTTTGTTTGACGTCTTTTGCTTTGTCAGCAAAGGTTTTGAAGAACCATTCTCTGATTTGTTTGTTGTCTTCAGAATTAAATTCTTTATTAAGAAAAGTTTTGTTTGGTTCAAAATGTTTTTCTAAAACATTAAGCTCAGCATCTATCATCTGAGAATAAGTAGGAGAATGATGAGGGGAGTCTGTACTTTCTAGGACTGGTTCAGGCTGGTTTTGTTGATAAACGGCCTGGAAATCCCGATCTATTATCTAAACCACTAATTTCTGGTTCAGGAGGTGTCTCTTGATTAATTCTACTGGTGGACGGAGGTAAATGTGTTGTATCGTGTGTGGGAGTATCTCTATGTATACTAGGAGGAGGAGTGTTTCTGTGCGTACTAGGAGGAATGGTGATTATAGGAGGAAGATTAGGATTAAGATCTATGGATCTTGTATAAGAATTATGAAAAGAAGGACTAGATCTTGAATCGAAAGATCTTCTAGGAAATCTAATGGTCACTCTTCCTTCTGGATGTTGAATGACATTAGTCGGATCTGTATTTTGAACAACTTGTTGGGGAATTTGGTTTTCTAATTCCCATTATTCTGGTAAAGTAACTTGGTTCCAATTAATAGACCTAGGAATTGTTGTATTAGCTCTAGAAATGTCAGTTTGGAGGAGAAGTGTTTCTCCTCGGGGACTATGTTTGAAAGCATTTTCTCCAAAGGCTGAGGACATGGCTTTATAATGAATTCTATAAACAAGGGCTAAAGGAATAGAACCATCTGCCACTTTGTAATTATGGGTTTTGATTTGGAGTGTTAGGGCTCTAAGGATGTTCTTATCTTTGAGGGATACAGAAAAATTAGGATAACAGTTAAAATGTATGGGTCCTTTGCAGAGACTTGTCTCTACAGTACCGAGAATGGATTCATCGTAGTTTAAAAGACGTGCATCACGTAAGACTAAGAGAATGGAAGTATTAAGGCCTTCTTTAGTAAGAGGTTTGACTCCTACTTGGACTAGTCCTATATGAATGTAGTTGTGTTTTTGTTTATGCTTTTGAATGGACTCTTTGTTCAAAAGATGTATTTTTTCATAAGAATTAGAAAGAGGAACATCTCTTTCTTCAGTAGTTATGACATAGTTTGATTTTTTGAAAAACTTCAATTTTGATTGCTTGTATATTTCTTTAAGCTGTATTTTAGGAATTTCCCAATTTTCTATAGATTTGTTGAAATCTTCTATTCTTACTTCTTCTCTATGTATAGGACTTGGATTTGAGTCCATTTGTGATAAAGAACTAGAGGAAGATGTAGATCTTCTATGTAAACTCATACTTAAGATCGGAACTATTCCTTCTTCGAACCGTTACAGAGCTAAACCAACGGTCTAACAGCCACTCAGGGACTTACGGCCTGGACCACTCTGTAGAAACAAGAAGGATGCCAACGAATGGCTCTCGATCTGAGAGTATGTTTTTACAAAGACTATCTATACTTTCCTTTTGGATATATAAGCCACTCCAAATATATCTAGGAAACGAATTAGCTAATAAATCTGGAAATTTACTGTTCGAGTGGAAATCTACAAAAAAAAATCACCTTTCTAAAAGTGGGATCTGAGAAGCCCTAGAGTTAAAGAAAATAAATACATCCATGTCATATTTACTCTAAATTAAAATTCAGGTCTAGAAATAGAGCTCTCAAGCATAATACAAACGAAATTCAGTAGTGTCTGGTCAATCTACTTTTTATGCAAACGCAAAGTGAATGAGCCTTTCATTGATTTGGTGCTCCGACAAGGGGAAACCCTTAGGCAAAAAAAAAAATCAATAATCAAAGCAATTAAAATAAATAAAGTACGAGTAAAATAAAAACCTGAGCCGCATCTAATAAAATGACATAAGGCCTTGGTGTCGAGCCTCAAGATGAGACCCTGTGAGTAGCGAATGGGAAGTCTCATGCAAGACTTTTGAGGTGTACAAATTTGTCAAGGGATATATATAAATATCCGGACGCAACTTGCCAAAATAAGTTGCTTTCCTACAAATCGTTCTTGTAATTACGAAAATTTAGCGTAATGTAATCTAAATGGAACACAATCCTTGGATAATAATACAAATATAATGGAAATGAATCTAAATTTCCGCCCAGCTACCGACAATCACGGACTGGGCCCCTCTCCTTCCGCCCGCGACGCGGACCGGACCCTCCCAAAGAGAAAAAGAAAGAAAAAGAGAGTCCTCCCCCATGATGAACTCGACCGATGCTTGTCCTTGCTTAACCGTCGAGCTTTGTGTGTGGGGGCCGGCCACGAGGGGGAAAAAAAAGTTGTCCGAAAAGAAGATTAATTTAAAAATAAATAAATTGATTCGTATGACCAAAGCAAGATTTGCAGCGGGATGAGGGACTCTTCCCTCCCTCCTTCCTATCCTCCTCTGCCTCACAAAAAGAAAAAAAGAAAAAAAATCCGGCGATTAAACTTTTTATCGCTGAATGAATATGCCGAATGGCCACGCACGTCCATCGGAATTTGCCAAGCAAGCACTCACCATAATTCGGTAGACGAAAAGAAAATTGCAATTCAATCTTTGCGCTCGCTCACCATTTCCTAGGGGTGAGCATGGTCCGGGTTGGTCCGGGCCACCTCCTAACCCTAGGACCAACCCGTACAGTGTCGGTCCTCAATTTTAGGACCGAGGACCGACCCTATTGAGTCTGGGACCAAGGACCGGACCGACCCAATGGGTTCGGTCCGGTTCCAGGGTCAACCTGTGACCGATCGATAATTTTTTCTGTTTTATTTTTTATACTTCCTAAAAAAGCAAACCTATAAATTCAAATTACACATCCATCGACAATACGGCATTGTGCAATTAAACTATAAATACCAATACATATTTAGCAAATCTAAGATGACACAATAATAAAAATTTCGTACCTACTAACCGCTCATCGAGATATGGGACAAGATGGAAAGTTCTTGTAATCATCTATCTTTAATATTCATAACACCATATGCAAAAGCGTTTTCCTGCATTCAATCACGTAGGGTTCACTCAACCAAAAAATGAGCTTCACACCACTTGACTAGCAAATCACCGTATTCACCGCAAAGTCTTACTCTACTCTTCAAAAACTTCTATCATTTGACACAAATTGAAAAGCAAAGTGCAATTCATTAGTACAATTAAACCATAAAAAGTCAAAATACTTAATATAAACCATGAATATATAACTTCACATCTTGTTAATTCACTTGAACTTCTAAACACCTGAAAACAAAACAAACTACATATAATCAATACTCAACAAAAGTTTTAAATTGAAATTACTATTAGTGCTATTAATAGAACATCTCAATATAATATAATATAATATAATAGACATTTTACTTAGGTTTGAATATATAAAAGAATTATAAATAATATAATATAATACAATATAAAATAATATACGAGTTGGTCCGAGGTTGGACCGACCCAAAACTCTTAGGACCGAGGACCAACCCGTACAGTGTTGGTCCTGGAATTCAGACCAAGGACCGACCCAGGTCCCTTGGGGACGGACCCGAGACCCGGCGGGGTTGAGCTGGTCCGGGGTCGACCCTAGACCGCTGCTCACCCCTACCATTTCCACTGCTTTTGCCAGTATGTCCTTTCTCGCGCGCCCACCTTTTTCTTCTCTCTTGTTGTTGTGCTTTTAAGTTTTAACCATGCCAGGCTACTTTTGCCTGCCAATGCCCTTTTTTTTTATTTTTCCTAATTTTTATTCATTTAACTTTTTAATTAAATTCTTTAATGATTTTTTTTTTTTTTTGTGTAAGTGGCTCTTTTGGAAAATCTACCTCTGTGAGTACCTGATTTGCGTCGTGATCCCTTCATTTTTTTGTTGGTTGCTTATGGACTCATGCTGTGTGCAATTTCTATTCTAAAAATCGATTTTTAGCTAGAAATAGACCTTTTATGTGTTTGCTAATAATATAAATTTTTATTCTTGAAATAAAAATTCATTTGGTAATAACACAAGATTTCTTCTTTTTGGGTGGCCAAAGGTAGTGGGCAGCAAGAGGTGGCCAGTGAGGGACAACGGCGAGCAAGCGACGGGAGGTGGCAAGCGACGGGTGGTCGGCCAACTAGTAGCGAGGACGAGCAATGGGAAGAGATTTTATTCCTACTTTTTGTTCTAAAAATAGAAAAGTAGAAATTTTTGCTTTTCATTTCTATTGGAAACATATTTATAGACTAAAAATTATTCCAAAAGTAGAAAAATGAAATTGTCTTACCAAACTGATTTCTGTTCTAAAGTTATTTTCTCGAAAACAGAAAAATAGAAAAAAAAATAGAATGATTCATGCGTGCACTCGGTGGATCTATTTTTGTTTTATGCATTTCAATGTTGATAATGGGCATTGCTTCGTTCTTTCCATGGAGAAATCTTCCGCGTGTCAACGTTTTCGTGTGTAACTTTCAATTGCTTAAGTTGAAAGAAAATCAAGATTCGAGCACTACCAAAAAAAAAAAAACAAGAAAGACAAAAGAAAGTCTCTCCAAACAAATCTAGGAAACAAATTTACTAATAGAAGGGGAGAATTTCCTTTTCAAGTAAGAGAAATATAATAAAAACTATGTCAAAAATATCACTTAATTGGAAAAGGATACTAGACTTTAGGAAGTAAAATAAAATTATAATCTCGATTTGTCTGTGCCCATCAAAAAAAAAAAAGCATAGCTGGGGACCGAAAATGAAATCATGGAGAAAGTAAGGACTAGTACTGTAATTTGGGCGTTCGTGAAAGTCGACTCTAGAAGAAGCAGAGTCCACCGGGGGTCAAAAAGCCAAGCGTACTGGTTACGCCATTTTAGAGTTGACGAAGACTCGAATTGGTTTGCTTTTCTCATGTGAAAAACAGTGGGGAAAGTTCTAGGAAGATAGGTCCGAAGCGTAATATAAACGAACCTCAGTGGTGGTAAAGTGAACGAGCCTTTCTTTTTCAGGTGCTACGAGAGAGGAAACCCTCAGAAGAAAATACTTGTGAAGATGGACATGGGAAACGGCTCGGAGGCTGGAACGAGCGGCGGTGAGCCGTCGGCGATTGACTACGACGTCTTCCTGAGTTTCAGGGGGCCGGACACTCGCCAAGGTTTCACGGATTGTCTTTATCATAAAATGCTAGAAGCAAACATCTGTGTTTTCCTTGATGAGGATAAGCTCCACGTCGGTGAAGAAATAGATGAGCTATTGGCAGCCATCCAAAAGTCGAAGATCTACATACCTATCTTCTCTAAAGGTTATGCTTCGAGCGCGTGGTGCCTTCGCGAGCTCGCGCACATGGTGGATTGCAAGAAATCCAAACCATCCGAGAAGGAGATTATGCCGATTTTCTACGACGTTAAGCCTCGCGATGTTAAGCTTAAGTCTCAACGGTACGTCAGCGCTTTGGAGGAGCACGAAGAGAAGTGCGGTCGCCAGACGAGGCTAAAGTGGGAGGATGCCCTCAAAAGTGTAGCCCAAATCAAAGGATGGGAGTTGAAAAAGCAAGGGTATGCACGGATCCTGAAGCACTCCATTAACTTTTGCTTTGGACTTTCATTAATTATATGCCCAAACTTGTATGAATTCTCGTTTAAGTTGTTTGAAATTGAATGAATACCATGTTTGTTTTCAATTATTTTCGATAACCGAATCAATTATGTCATTCACCGAAGCCAAATAAAGCAAAAACCGGGTAAGCAATCAGTTAGTTCTTTTTTTTTTTTTTTTTTTTTTGGGGTAAGTTTAGAGTGGGAGATGTGTTAATAAATTCAAGGATGTATTTTTGTGTTTTTGTTTTTTTAATTCTTCCCTTACTTTAGCACTCCAATTTTTATTTTTATTTTTGGTCGAAGCTTTAGCTCTCCAATTTGGTGGGTTAGCTTTTTCATGTACTTTCCTTCTAACTATCTTAAGTGAGAAAACTTTCAATACATTTCTTCTTAGCTCTTATCCTAGCTACCAAGACTGCCTTAAAAAGGGATTAGGAATCAATTAGCAATGCCTTGCTTCCTTTAACATGGGAAAATGCTTACATCTAATAGTCTATTCTTTGAATGATAGACAAGAGGGCATTCTTTCATTGATAGATCTAATTTTATACATTTTTGTGTTTGTAAATTGTGGATCACATCCTTAAAAGTTATCTTCTCTCTCCTTATCGATAGATTTTTACATGGAATCAGAGCAAGTGTCCTATCCATCTATGTCAAAGTGTTATCATTTCGGAAGCAAATAAATTAAAAAAAGGTCATAATTTTTTGTATGTGATTATTTGTTTAAATCACTGGGAAATCGTGTTCTAAATACACATAAAAATGTCTTCCTGTCGGGTGCACTAGCCGATTAAATAAGTGGCACTAGCCATGTTGGTTGCATGTTGAGTGTCTTGAGGTTATCTTTTACGATATCAACTTAGTTAACTCACTCATGTGGTAGGCATTGGAAATTCATTCAATCGGTGCTACAAGAGATTGTGATGAAGCTGAAGACAAAAGACAAATACGTCACTGAGCATTTAGTTGGGATGGACAATCCAGTGGAAGCCGTTCTCAAGTTGTTGGACATGGACTCCGGGGACTTGCGCTTTGTGCTAATCCATGGAATGGGCGGAATCGGTAAAACAACTCTTGCTAAGATGGTGTTCAACAAACTAAATTCCCTTTTCAATCAATGCTGCTTCCTAGGAAATGTTCGGGAATTGTCAACCAGCTTTGGCATCATAAATTTGCAAAAACAATTATTGTCTGACACATTGGGTTTGGGCTTTCAAGATCAAATCAACGATGTCGACGATGGGATCAAAGTGATTTATAGCGACTTTCTAACAAGAAAGTCTTGCTCGTTCTGACGATATGGCTGATGAGGAGCAACTCCAGAAACTAGCCATCAACCACGTTATGTTCGGCTTAGGAAGCAGAGTTATTATGACAAGTAGGAACAAAAGCATCATAAAATCCAACAAAACTTTGGAGTATGAAGTGAAGCCGTTGGATAATGTTCGATCACTAGAGCTTTTCAGTCGACATGCTTTTAGAAGGAATCCTCCTCCAGATGATTATGTCAATCTTTCAAGACAAATAATTTCTACAACCGGAGGACTTCCTTTGGCTCTTGAAGTCATAGGCTCATTGGTTTATCGTCAAAACAAAGCCTCATGGTACGATGTGCTAAACAATTTGAGAGAAATACCTCCTGAGAAGGTCCAGGACAAGCTGAAGATCAGCTACAATGCCTTGAATCATGAGCAACAACAGATTTTTC
This sequence comes from Eucalyptus grandis, assembly GCF_016545825.1. NCBI lineage: Eukaryota > Viridiplantae > Streptophyta > Magnoliopsida > Myrtales > Myrtaceae > Eucalyptus > Eucalyptus grandis. The sequence goes on from NC_052616.1 coordinate 40,542,874, forward strand.
TCGACATTGCATGTCTCTTTGTGGACAAGGACAAGACGAATGCACTCTACATGTGGAAGGATTGTGGGTTTAGGCCGGATTATTCAATTCAAGTCCTTGTTTGTATGTCCTTAATAAAGATAACTGATCACAACAAATTCTGGATGCACGACCAACTGAGAGATCTCGGAAGGAAAATTGTTCGTGGAGATACGAGACTAACCGATCCAAGAAAGCAAAGCAGGTTATGGGTTCCCGAGACGGCCAATAATATCATAGGAACAAAAGAGGTAAAAGCATATGTCCGACCATCGAATTCTATGTTTTTCTCAATAGTTCATTTATTAATTAGGAGCCCTTTCTTAGAATGGGGGAATGAAGATATTTTCATTTACACGATGCTACTTTACCATTGAATGGCAGAGAAAGAAGGCCGTTGAAGCAATTTGCTTATGTGAACCAACACGAGTTTATACGAGCAAAGAGTTTTCAAGGCTTCCAAACATAAGGTTCCTCATATTAAAGTGGGGGAATTTCAAAGGAGACTTTGCGAATCAGTTTTCAGAGTTAAGATACATGACCTGCACAATGGTCTCTCGAGAGTTCTTGGCCATCAATTTTCATCCAAGCAATCTTGTAGTTCTTCAACTGACGTGGAGTTTAATCACAGAGGAATGGGCTGGATGGAGTCAATTCAAGGTACCATCGTCGCTATATTTGTTTATCTCCATTGAATTGTCTCACGCAATTTTTATGTTTTTAACAAAAATCGACTAACCCATAACTATATAGGCAATAACATGCTGTAAATAAAATCGTTCATGAATGGATTTAATCAAGGCCATTCCACAAGTAAAACTAAGCTGATCTTGTAATCAAGGCCATTAAATTAAACCGCACCAAATTGGTAAATAGGTGGATATATGTGGATCAGGGTTGGCTAGGTGTTAGTACTAAACAGATCTATGTGAGTTAAATGAGAAAAATGAGTCAACCCAATTACATCTAGATTCTAGCACAACCATTTATTAACTCTAAATTCGTATGGAATTTTCCCTTTACTCTCATTTTGCTACTGTAACAGGTTGCTAAAAAGCTTAAAGTTTTGGATATCTCACATTGTAGCAACATGACCAGGACTCCAAACTTCTCCGATTATTTGAGTTTAGAGAGATTGAACCTTGGGTATTGTGAAAAACTAACTGAAGTTGATGGTTCCCTCAAGAAGCTTAAGTGCTTGATTTACTCCGATGCGTATGGGTGCAAAAATCTTAGGGAGCTGCCCAAAGGGATCGGAGGGTTACAGAAGCTCGAGTACTTGTATTTAGGCAATTGCGAAAAGTTGAGGAAGCTACCTAAATCATTTGCGAGAGTGACATCACTAGTAGAGTTAGATCTCTCGCATACGGCCATCACAAGATTACCCGACTCCATTGGTAACCAAAACCACTTGTCTGTTCTTAAATTGCAATTTACAAAAATCGATGAACTTCCCAATTCTATTGGGAATTTACGAAACTTAAGTCTCTCTTTCTATCGGGTACTAACATAAAGGAACTTCCATTCTCGATTGGTAATTTGGAATCTCTACTTGAGTTGGACGTTTCAAACACAAAATGTCTGCAGTTACCTAAATCTATTGGAGACCTAAGTAGATTAAAAATCATCAGGATTTCATGTTCTCCAATAAAAAAGCTACCACGGAGCATTGTTGCGCTTAAAGAGTTGGAAGAGCTGCATGCCAACGGTTGCTCGGATCTAAAGTGGGAAATTCCTGAGGACATTTGGCAATTATCGCTTTTGAGAGTGTTGGACTTGCAATACACCCCTATTGAAAATATTCCACGGAAGATCAAACTACTTCCTCGCCTAGAGAAATTGAGTTTAGGGTGGTGTAGCGAACTCAAAGTATTACCGGAGCTTCCCACAAATTTGATAAGCCTAAGCTTAGGATCACATTCATTGCGGCGGTGCGAATCTCTCAAACCTAACTAAATTGGAGGATTTGAGCTATGATGGTCATGCAGAGAACTGTGGTCCTTTCTTCTTCCAAGATGGTCAATGCCAACTGTCCCTCGAGGTCCTTCCACCATGTGTTTCAACATTGTCATTGCAAAATCACACAATTAATTTGTCATTTTGTTGCAACTTGAGAAAATTGACATGTTCGTACATTGGTAACTGTCATTGGAAGGAAGTTCAATTCGATGGGCTTGAACAGTCGGTTGAATTCAAAGTGAGTCACTCAAGCCTCCTTGAGGGATTTTCTAGTCTTTCAAGTTTGAAGAGTTTGAAGCTGTTCACGTTGAAGATGTGTCCAAATCTTACTGCCATCCAAGGTCTTGGTTCATTGGATTTGTTGGAGGAATTGAAAATATCGCGGTGTCCTAAGATCGGAAGTCTAGATGATCTATCAGATTTGAAAAAGCTGAAGTCCTTGATAATTCAATGTTGTGTAGAGCTTCAGGCAGTTGAGGGCCTGGATGAACTAGAGACTCTGACAATATTGTCTTTTAACGGTTGCAGATCATTGAAAAGTTTCTCCAACTTATTCAATTCGAAAGTACCAGACAAATGCATACTACATATTGGCGGCTGCCCAAATTTAGAAGCAGGATTGTTTTATGGCATGTTCAGCACGTACAAGGAACAGAAAGTCGGGGGCAAAAGAAGGAAAAGAAAGAGAGGAGTGTAAGACTGGGATTTTTAGTGCCTTGGGTTAGTTCCTCACTATTGAAAAACAAAGATTTCAAGAATTTAGTGACATTTTTGTTATGTAGTTTATCTTAAATTGTCGTCGTGTTTTTGTCGTTATTATGAAATTTTTGTAGTGTTTCTGACAATGTCGTCAAAGCCTGGAAAGGCATGTACTTTTTTTTCACATTGGAAGAATTTTTTTAATCCATTTAATTGTCCAGATTTATTTTTTTTAAGGCTAAAGTTATCCAATTAATGAGATATTTTAAAGTTCAGAAAAGAGAAGGAAATATCAACGACATTATGGTACCTCTTAATTTGATCTTAGTGGCTAATGTAAGATTGGTGAATATTACATTCAACATATTTTTCACGTTGAATTTACAATTAAATATTCTCAATAGATAAAAAAAAAAAAAATTAGGAGTAGATTCTCATTTAGAACCAATTGAGTTTTAATTTATATCTTCACTTTCTCTGTAGAAAAATATTTGCACTTGCGATATGTCAGCAAAAACTAGGTCAATATCACTTCTATAAGTCGTATTAATTTCGTAACTTCTTTCTTTGTTGCATTTTTGTCAGAATATAGTAAGATGTACCTTTAATAATGGTGCATTCTTCATAATATCAATTATATGTTCATCATTCCCTAAAACGTAGAAAGTTCATTATGGCAAGACGTGGTTGATGAGATTAACTGCACGATTAGATGATTACCAAAAGCAAGCAATACAGGAAATTGGGTAACCACGTCTAATGGATCTCCAAAGCAATACGAGACATTTTCTTTATCAGTTGAAGGGGAATTATGTCGTTGGTTGGTGAACAACTTCGACCCAAACTTGTGCAACATAAGAACAAACGGTAGGAGAATGTCATACAATCGTGTTCCGTAACCATAATCACAACATCATAAGTAACCGTTTAGAAGAACTGTACTACAATCCTACAACTACGAGCTCTTGCTATAGATAATTTTAAGTGGCCTTCTATGTTGTTAGCCATCCGCAATCTGTTTATATTCCTTAAGCAGATTGGTTTGCCCAATTGATATCTCCTCTCTACGTGTTGATTAAATCAAGAGAAACAAATTGGGTAGATCTGGTTTTAAAGGCTCTGAATGACTCTACAAATAATGCTAAATTCAAACTTCACACAGCATTATGCACAATTCAACGCATTTTCCCCATTGTGCATTGGACACAATCCATACTGTCCCTAGTCTATTGAGGGATCGGTTTTCCAATTTCGAAACACATCTCAAACTGTAATCAGTTACAAGATGAATCCGAGAGAATTGGAAATGTAGGGGCCATCAACAACTCCATATAACAGAAAGATAATATTACAAGGTCAATATGCCGGTGAAACAGTAAAAAGTTGGAGAAAACAATGGTCTAGCACTCAAGGATGTCATGATTTTCCACTTTAACAATCACCTGAATTGATTAATTTTCGTGTTTCTTTAGAAGGTTCAGGTACTAATGAAACAAACCATCGGTGGAGTCGTTGGAACAATTGGCAATAAATTATTGTCCTAAGATTGAAAGTCTAGATGATCTCTCGGCTTTGAATAGGCTGAAGTCCTTGTCGATTCGAGGATGCGAAGAACTTCTAGCAGTTAAGGGTCAGGATGAATTAGAGACTCTCAAATATTTGAAATTTACCGATTGTAGATCGTTGAAAAGTTTCTTTAATGTATTTAATTCGAAAGTACCCGAGGAGTGCTTTTTAGAAATTAGCGGCTGCCCGAATTTAGAAGACAATCCGTTTGAAGGCAGAGTCAGCACGTACGAGGAATGTGAAGTCCGGGAAAAAGAAGCAAAGAGAAAGAGGAGCGTGAGACTGGGAATTCTAGTGCCACTAGGGTTAGTTCCTCACTATACATTAACGACAGAACGGTAGACTTTCAATTGACAAGATTGGTTCGAAGATTGATCAAGAAGCACCTTTCGAATTGGACACCATAATTTGTGATCCTTGTGGAATTATTCATGTATATTGACTTCTTGATTATGACTTTTTGAGTGTCTGTCATAATTGGATGTGTTGTCCTTGACTCTCCACGCATATTAGGTTGACCAAGTGGCGGCCAATAAATTATTTAAGGTGTATTTGGTAACATTTATGTTTAAAAATTGTTTCTAGGAACAAAATTAGAAAAAAATTTCTGCTTCAGGAAACAATTTAAAAAAAAACGCGTTTGGTAAATCTGTTCCAGAAATATTAAAAAAATAGAAACACGTTTGGTAAATTTGTATATTTTTTTTTTTTAATATTTTTATTTTATTTTTTCTATTTTCTTTCTTATTTTCTTATTTGTTTTTCCTTTTTTCTTCTTTTGGCCGGTCGCGGCCTCGGCCATGGCCGGCGACCGGTCGACGAGGGCTAGCGGCCTCACCTAGCCACGGCGAGCTCGCTGGCCCCTGGTGAGGCCAAGCTCGAGCTCACCCGGATCCGAGGCCGAGCCTCGCGGCGCCGGGCGAGCTCGACCTCACCGGATCACGGGCGAGATCGAGCTCGCCCCTGCCCGGCGCGAGGTCAACCTCGCCTTGGCTGGGTGAGCTTGAGCTCGCCCCTCGCCCGGGAGCCGGCGACGCTCCGGCGAGGTCGCCGGCCCTCGATGGCATCGCCGGCCCTCGACGGCTGGTCACCGGCCATGGTCGAAGCCGGTGACCGGCCAAAGAAAAAAGAAAGAAAAAAGAAGAAGAAAAGAAGAAGAAGAAAAAAGAGAGAAGAAAATGGAAGAGAGAAAAAAACGTGTTCATGTTGTTCGAAACAAGAAACAAATTTTTTTGTTTCTTATTTCTGTTCCAAATGTGATTCTCGGAACAAAAAAATAGATTTGGAACAAAAACGCAAACAAACGGGTTTATGTTCCTTTTTTGTTCCTAGGAACAAAAAAAACTGTTTTTAAACAGAAAAAAGAAGTGAAAACAAATAGGCCCTTAGTGACATTTTAGTTTTGTTTATCTTAGACCGTGTCTTATATTTTTGTCATTATTATGAAATTTTTTGTACTGTTTCCAACAATGTTTTCACCACCTAGAAAGGCATGTACTTTTTTTGGCATCTGTAGAGTTTTTTCTTTTAAAATTTATTTCGAATCCATAAAATTGTCCAAATTCTTTTAAAGGCTAAAATTTAAAATCCAATTGATAAGATTTCTTGCGGTTGAGCGGAGAGAAGGAAATACCAACGAAATTATTTCTACCTCTTATGACATATGCCCGTACTCTTTGCTTGATATCGATCTTAGTGGCTCATGGAAATGGTGAATATTATATTTAATACCTTTTTCATGCTGAATTTATACATTGAATTTATCTGATAGATGCAAAACTTTAGGAGTTGATTCTCACT